>NC_134834.1:182300903-182601891 GCF_004210375.1 Tachypleus tridentatus
ACGTGATATTTCAATTAATTCGTTAATCTACTATAAGGTTTTCTTAAGATACAATGATTTTTTTATATTATCAGGCGTTATGGGACAATATGGATTAATAAAAAAATTATCGTCAGATGAAATACGTAATTGGTTGTTTTACTGTATCTATCCGCTCCGGATTTTCTTTTTTAAGTTCGTAAACTTACGGCTGTCCCATCGGGGAGGTGGGGCTCGGCATGGCCAAGTGGTTAAGGCACGCGACTCGTAATCCGAGGATCGCGGGTTCGAATCCCGGGCACACCAAACATGCTCGCCCTTTCAACCGTGGGGGCATTATAATGTGATGGTCAATCCCACTATTCGTTGGTAAAAGAGTAGCCCAAGATTTGATGGTGGGTGGTGACGACTAGCTGCCTTCCTCTAGTCTTACACTGCTAAATTAGGGACGGTTAGCGCAGACAGCCCTCATGTAGCTTTGAGCGAAATTCAAACCAAACCACACCCATCGGGGGACTACAAATTATGCGCATTGATATTCTTTATGATACGTTTGTAAAGATATAGTTCATGTTTTTTGTGTACATAATGTATACATCTGGATGAATTTAAAGGATTGGAATATAACGCTGGTTTTGTTAGTATATTCTATAAGTCAGAACTTTATTATAGAATTCTCCATCGTCTGCCACGTGAAACATGTTCGTCAGAACTATTTTAAAAATAAGTTAGAGCTTTTCGATCAACATTAAAAGAGTAGTGAATTTAAAAATCAAGGGTCTAATTTGACGAATATCATATATTCAAAGATATTAATATTTACTTTATTTACGAATAACTTGTTCTTATCTTTAAGTGTTTTTACGTAACGGTTTGTATTCATAAATGAAACTATAGCGTATAACAAATATTTTAAAATGAACCTGCACAATTTTTGGAATGATTTAAAGTATACGTAGTTTTACGCGAAATAAAAAAAAGTGAAAATATTTGTTACCTACTCTGTATAAAGTAAGTAATTTTGTACAAAATATTAAATAATGATTACAATATTATTTACGTTCCCGTAATTAATAATAATTTGCATTATTGTTTTGTTGTTGCGGCCATACTTATAAACGTAGATATATTATATAAGTAGTGAGTGATAAAACCATCTTACTTTTTAATAAAATATCCTCCATTTTATTTATCTACGTATAAAAACCTACTGATTAAAAATACAAGCTATTATTACTGAAAATTAAAAAACAATGCAGTTTCATAGTTTTAAATTTGAGTCAGTTAAATGAACAGACAGAATCTCAACATCACAAAACAAAAACTTCTCAAATACTTTTACAGAATGCATTTAAAGACGTAAGTTATTGCCACAGAAAGTGTTCATGATTTATTTAAAGACGTAAGTTATTGCCACAGAAAGTGTTCATGATTTATTTAAAGACGTAAGTTATTGCCACAGAAAGTGTTCATGATTTATTTAAAGACGTAAGTTATTGCCACAGAAAGTGTTCATGATTTATTTAAAGACGTAAGTTATTGCCACAGAAAGTGTTCATGATTTATTTAAAAACATAAGTTATTGCCACAGAAAGTGTTCATGATTTATTTAAAGACATAAGTTATTGCCACAGAAAGTGTTCATGATTTATTTAAAGACGTAAGTTATTGCCACAGAAAGTGTTCATGATTTATTTAAAGACATAAGTTATTGCCACAGAAAGTGTTCATGATTTATTTAAAGACATAAGTTATTGCCACAGAAAGTGTTCATGATTTATTTAAAGACGTAAGTTATTGCCACAGAAAGTGTTCATGATTTATTTAAAGACGTAAGTTATTGCCACAGAAAGTGTTCATGATTTATTTAAAAACATAAGTTATTGCCACAGAAAGTGTTCATGATTTATTTAAAGACATAAGTTATTGCCACAGAAAGTGTTCATGATTTATTCACCAACTATTTATTTACCTCTTTGAAAAATGACTGCTTTAATAAGTATTTCACACATACATAAAAATACTATTTTCAATTACATTACAAAGATATTAATGTGGTTGGCCAAATGTTTGAAACAAATATCTTAGTCAAAGCATGGAGATAAACCATTATGAATGACACAACTGGCAGACCCTTCTCTGCCTCTGTAAGTGCTAGTGGGCCATTCCGGCGTTCAGCTCAGCGGAGATGGTTAGTTTCACCCACCGCATCTTTCAAACGTGTGAGTGCCACAGTCAAGTCTAAACATCACGGGATTAACGACAGCCAACGCGATTGCTCTCGTCTGTTTTTAGAAGTTTAAAAAACAAGAACAACAACTACGTTGAAATAAATGAAAATTAGAACTTTTAACGAAACTGGTAAACGTAAAATCGTGCCATGGTATAACCTAATGCCCTGTTTTCCGCTACTAGTGCAAGTAAACAAAGGTAAGAAGCAGTGTATTTCACTGAATTTATTCTTTGTACATATTTTTTCAATTGTAAAACTATCCTGTATTATTTAATTACAACTGTCTAAGTCACTGTAAGAGAGTTGATTTTTATGTAAGCTTGTTTCTTGTGTACATTTACAAAAATAACAACACTTTGTTTATACCAGTTTAGCGTTAATATATCAACAAACAACACTTTGTTTATACCAGTTTAGCGTTAATATATCAACAAACAACACTTTGTTTATACCAGTTTAGCGTTAATATATCAACAAACAACACTTTGTTTATACCAGTTTAGCGTTAATATATCAACAAACAACACTTTGTTTATACCAGTTTAGCGTTAATATATCAACAAACAACACTTTGTTTATACCAGTTTAGCGTTAATATATCAACAAACAACACTTTGTTTATACCAGTTTAGCGTTAAGATATCAACAAACAGCACTTTGTTTATACCAGTTTAGCGTTAAGATATCAACAAACAGCACTTTGTTTGTACCAGTTTAGCGTTAACCTCAACATTGAACTCTGTTAAATGGTAATTTTCAGAAACAAAAGTAGATGTCTTTCGGCACTCGTGCGTTTCTGTACTGTTAAGATATCACGTACACGTAATTAGTAGCGCATTAATGTATTTTCAAAGCATAGCGTAAAAACCGGAAATAGTTTTCAATAAAACAGCTTTAAAATCAGTTAGATTCAAGAAACTCAGTAAAAACATACTCTTCGTCTTAACAACGTTTCTACTTAAGAAGAAGTGAAATGCATAGACTGTTAAAGCTGTTGTCAAACTAGTGTAAAAGGAAAACTTCAAAGCACCTTTCAACTATTAAACTAAACATTCACAATATATAGATATTTCAACGTTTCGGGCGATGTCTTTCTTTTCAAGGTATCGCTATAACACTGTTTGTGTAAAAAGTATTTTCTATTTCTTAAATTGCTTTCTTTCGTAAAAAGATAAACAAAGAACTAACAGTTGTATTTGTTGTGCAGGGAAAACCACATTTCTTGTTGAGGTTACAACTTTCTCATACTTATAATCTAAATCACATATTTTTTTTTATTTTTACTTTTGAGAACAACGGATCGATATCACTCCGACAAGGTTTCCCTGAACCGTTTCTCTGGTTCTATTTTTTTTTGTCGTAGTTATGTAATTTGAAATTAAGATTCGCACTGTGAAACGTATCTGTCCCTGCATGTTCCCCAATCTTTATTTACTCTCATTAAGATGTATGAACCACAATCTACGTAAGTAGTGAAGGTAGGTTGTATATTTTATTTAATATTCATGAACTCTGAAAGATTGGCCAGAGAAAATAAAAAATTATTCCAACCTTGAATATTGGTTTATCAGAAAAAGACTGAGCTGTTTCCACCTTGAATATTGATTTATCAGAGAAAGACTGAGCTGTTTCAATCTTGAATATTGATTTATCAGAGAAAGACTGAGCTGTTTCAATCTTGAATATTGATTTATCAGAGAAAGGCTGAGCTGATTCAACTTTGAATATTGATTTATCAGAGAAAGACTGAGCTGTTTCAATCTTGAATATTGATTTATCAGAGAAAGGCTGAGCTGTTTCAACTTTGAATATTGATTTATCAGAGAAAGACTGAGCTGTTTCAACCTTGAATATTGATTTATCAGAGAAAGACTGAGCTGATTCAACCTTGAATATTGATTCATCAGAAAAAGACTGAGCTATTTCAACCTTGACTATTGATTTATCAGAGAAAGACTGAGCTATTTAAACCTTGAGATTTGGTTAAGTAAAGTGTCGATCGCTTAAATTAGATTAGTGCAACAAACTTTTGTTTTGTGTCTTAATTATTTATATTTATTATCCTAAAGTTGTGTAGGACTCATCCGTGTTTACCGATCTTGGTACTTGATTATTTACCTCATACAATAACAAACCTACGTAAACTGTTCGTAATATAAATCTCCATAAACAATAATTGAGTCATTGTAGTCATAGTTTATCCTTTTATTATTTATTTACATGGTCTAACTCGAAAATACCTGAAATCAGCCTGTAACTGCCTTTAATTTGTTTTAATTGTACACCCGTCTGAGAATTATAAAAAATAAAACAAAAAATAATGAGTTAAATAATAATACATTGAATATAATAGCATCGATATTTCTATAATATTTCATATGATTGGCTCATTTCTTTGTTTTACTTGGTCACGTGTACCACGTTAAGAATTCAATGAACTTTAAAGCACAGATATGATTTACAACGTTGCTGTAAAACTGTGTCTGTCACATACGTTAGAAGCACACTTTGTTTTTACTATACGTTATTTTACTAATATTCCTCACGACACATTATGTTTAAATGTTTGATTAGCTTTCGTCTAAGAAACGACAATTAATAATACTGAACTAGCCCAACTAACCCTTCTCTATAATTAAATATTTAATAATACAAAACTAACCTTCCTTTATTATAGAATAGTTAACAACACTGGACGAACATTTTTGGAACACACAGTATATTACAATATTTGGATCACAACTTATTCCAGATTGTGTGTTTTTAATATACCCTCGTATCCAGGGTCAGTTGTTTCTTCAAGATATAAAATGCAAACGTGATATAATCTTTAAAAGCTACATTTTAAACGTCAAAACTAGGCAAAATTTAGAAGCCAACAGGTCTATTGATGTTATAACTTTACTTACATTACAGTAGTTTTGTTATATTATTGAGTAATACCAACAGGTCTATTGATGTTATAACTTTACTTACATTACAGTAGTTTTGTTATTTTATACATTATATTATTGATGTTATAACTTTACTTACATTACAGTAGTTTTGTTATATTATTGAGTAATACCAACTTTGAGTCTATACATTTCCCTCAGTGGTTCAGTCTTTCAAATATTTCTTCCTTGGTGGTACAACGGTAAGTCTACGGATTTACAAAGCAAAAATTAGGGGTTTGATCTGCCTCGGTGGATTCAGCAGATAGCCCGATGTGGTTTTGTTTGCTATAAGAAAACATACACTCAAATATCGCATGTGCGATTTTACCGAAACCTATCATTTTCACGTATACTGAAGCAACATTTCAGTGTAGTGTTATTGTCAGGAAATCGCACTTCTCTGAGATTTAGAGATAAGAAAATCGCTTCAACAGGCTAAATTACACTCTCGTAAATCTGATCTTCTCTTATACGTGAACTTACAAGAATACATCTCTGATTAGTCATGTCCTCAGATCCTAACATGGTTATTAATATAGTATTACGTGTTTTATCTCCTCTTCTTTGCTAGTCTCCTGCCAGCTGTTTTTTAATGAGAATGTAAAAAAACTTCTTGCGTCTACAGAGTTCCGCATACGAAGCAAGACTTGCATACTTAGAAACATGACAGAAGCAGAACTAACGGTTTTAAAAATACGTTGACAACCAGTACGTTTTGTTAATTCAATGTTCTCTACCGATTTATATTTAAAATATCACGATTTTAAAAATAACTATCGTATTTTACCTGAGTCTGTATAAAAAACTCTCTAGCATGTGACCTAAACTAACAATGCAAAAAAAAAGGCTTAGTTTTCTCTTTCACAATATATATATGTGTGAGTATCTTAAGAAATGTCCATGTATGTTTATATTAATTGGGGGATTCGATTCCCCTCGGTGGACTCAGCAGATAGCCCGATGTGGCTTTGCTATAAAAAAACACACACACACATATGTTTATATTATCAGTAAAAGTTGATTTTAAATTTTCTAATGGTTTAGTTGAGTAAGATTATTTGAAGAAGTACTAGATAGCCACAATATTGATCTGAAATGTGCATTACTCGTAAATAAAAACTGCACTTCCGTAAAACTATCCCAAAAATTACACGATTTTACAATGCTGTCATTTAGTAACAAGTTATAAAACTTGGTTAGCATTGTTGAAAGATACGTTAATTAACACTACTTATTCAAAATTATTTTAAATGGTTTTTGGAATTTCGCACAAAGCTACTCGAGGGCTATCTGTGCTAGCCGTCCCTAATTTAGCAGTGTAAGACTAGAGGGAAGGCAGCTAGTCATCACCACCCACCGCCAACTCTTGGGCTACTCTTTTACCAACGAATAGTGGGATTGACCGTCATATTATAACGCCCCCACGGCTGGGAGGGCGAGCATGTTTGGCGCGACGCGGGCACGAACCCGCGACCCTCGGATTACGAGTCGCACGCCTTACGCGCTTGGCCATGCCAGGCCCATTATTTTAAAACACGCTAAGAAGCAATTCTCAAACGTTCCTCTAAAAACACGTCATGCATACTCTGACACGATATATTGTTGACATTCCTGAACAAGAAATTATACATACTATGATACAGTATTTTATTAACGTTCCCCTAAAACCCATTATTTGTAGACCCATCATGGCCAGGTGATTAAGGCATTCGACTCCTAATCCGAGGGTCCCGGGTTCGAATCTCGGTCGCAACAAATATGTTCGCCCTTTCAGCCGTAGGGGCGTAATAATGTGACAGTTAATCACACTATTCGTTGGTAAAAGAGTGGCCCAAGAGTTGGCGGTGGGTGGTGATGACTAGCTACCTTCCCTCTAGTCTTAAACTACTAAATTAGGGACTTAGCTAGTGCAGCTAACCCTCGTGTAGCTTTGCGCGAAATTCAAACCAAACGGTATCTATACTGTGATACAATGATTTATTGACATTTCTCTAAACACTATGATAGAATACTTAATTGACATTTCTATAAAACATGCTATATGTATTGCGATGTAATAATATGTTGATATTCCTCTAAAACACGTTCTATACACAATACTTAAAAGCAGTCGTATAAAACACAGTTTCGTTTTCTATTAGATAACTAATATTTTGCAAGACGTAATTTTGTTGTCGTACTTCGTTATAAGTCTTTACGATTTACTCACAGAGTAAAGATTGTTTTACGATTTTACGGTAACTTTTGTGGTAGTAACATTCAGTCCTTTATTGCTAACTAACACACTATGAAACGTTCCTCCATGTTTTGGTTTGGTCTGTAAGGTTAGAAACCACGAACGGACGATTTTTTATTGACGATTAGGATCCATTACACTCATAACTCGTCCCCTGGTGGACAAGGGGATACAACTCTAAAATTTTGGGTTTAATCCCTACGATAGGCAGAGCCCAGATAGTTGTTCGCGCAGATTTGCCCTTAAAAATGAGCAATATTTTCCAATTGTTTCTTTTATATGTATATACATATATATGTATACGTTTTTTTTCCTCTAATATAATATCTCATATCAAAATAAATAACAAACCATAACCCAAGCGCTTTAGAAAGATGGACCTTTCTTTTCGGACAAACTGGGAATTAAGTTTGTCCTTTGAGAAAAAAAGGACCACCATTCGAAAGCGCTCGGTTTGTAGAGTTTTTATTCATTTTTATTAAGGTTTCTTGAACCTAAGTTTTTCTAACATTATTAATAAATTATAATGAATAGCATTGTTTTTGTTATGCTATGTTTATAAAATTTGATGTTTTATATGTGATATTTAAACTTAGCAGATACTACTAATGTTCAAGCATATATATCTATGTATTTATATTATAACTAGGACTATTGACTAGAGGAATGACAATTATTCATTATCACACGATATCTGTGGGGCTACTTACCTAATAGGAAGATTAACCACTATAGGCGTAGCACTTTCACAGCTGATGAAACTACGTACCATGTTTAGCTGCATATTGTGACTCGAACCTCAGACCTTCTTATTAACTCTATGCAGACTAATCACCAGACCACAGCCAACCATTTATTTATAGAATCATAAATCAGGTATTGTATTAGCACCTGACCATCTTTTCTTGAATATTAGTTTATATGTTGTTGCTGTTTTGAATTAAGCACAAAGCTACACAATGGGCTATCTGTGCTCTGCCCACCACGGGTACTGAAACCCGGTTTTTAGCGTTGTAAGTCCACAGACATACCGCTGAGCTACTGGGGGGGGCTAGTTTATATGGAAGTGAAATAATAAAGCTTTAAGTTAACCTTAGAATTACCCATGGGGTCCATACAGACTCCTTTGCTTTTTCATATAAATCTGACTCATTTTCTAAACAATTTACGCCCTAAAACGTGCTTGGTTTATGATTTTCTTGTCCCTAGAAATTAAGATGACTTAAGAAGATCGAAACGTTGTTCTGTACTTTATTTTAACTAAAGTTTTAATACCCATAACAACCATCTTCAAAATACATTCTCTCATCCATCATTTAGGACTAATAAGATGCCTTTCTAGTCACATACAGTGTCAGCACTCTTCCATGTGTCATTGAGGACTTATAAGATGCCTTTCTAGTCAGATATAGTGTCAGCACTTTTCCATGTGTCATTGAGGACTTATAAAATGTCTTTCTGGTCAGAGATAGCAGATTAAAAAAAATCGTTACTGATAGCAATCCTGAATAGGTTAGTTTAAACTATTATTTTATTATTAGAAATACTTTGTACAGTAAAATACCCGTACTTATCACTCAATGTAGTTTTCAAGAGGTGCAATACTTATTTTTAGTTTTCAAAACTAAAATTTTTGTTTTGTTATCTAGCATGTATGTCATTGCACGAGATCAGTCATAAAGTTACGCTGTTAGTCGTTGTATCCTCAGTATTATTAGGCCTAACTCTGAAAACGAATATTTCAAATTTGAACAATTTTAGTTTTCTCTCATGCAACTTTTTCGCAGACCAGCAGTTAAAAATCAACACATTATTATGACTTATTTCAAAGCTCAAATAGAATTGAAAACAGTGTTACAACCAGTTATCACAAATACAGCTATCGTTGGAAACTTCTGTCTATATTATAGACTCTATAATAACAATAATTTTCATTATATTCAGGTAGCACGGGAAACTTTGTAAATTAAAAACTAAATACACAGAACAGTTTTCACACGAGATCTATCAATGAAGAAATTTGTAACCATTTTGGTTACAATTACGTGCTTAGGAACTAAATATAGTAATGTTATTAAAGGAAATCCAAGTCAAAACAATAACGTTGTGGCGACTTATAACGTTATTGCTGAGCTAATATAACTGAAACAACTTACCAAGCGAAGCGTCAGTTCTTATCACGGTTTCTTAGATGACAAACGTCATTTTTGTTTTAGTTTGCGCAAGTAACTTTCAGCACTTTATCAGAGCACGACTTTCATTAGGAAATGTCTTGTTTTCTAAGGCCGTGAGTCTGGAGATAGAACCGAGCATACAGAGAAGACAGCAGACAGTGTCGTCAAGAAGAATGAAAGAAGATAGTCATTATCACTCGTGAAGTGTCCTCAGAGTGTGATATCTATCTTTTCTTGAAGACATTCCAGTACAAAAGAAATAAACTTTTCTCAGGTGAGCCATTCAAACTGACGCCGAGATTGGAGCATACGTGCGACTCGTAATCCGAGGGTCGCGGGTTCGCATCCCCGTCGCGCCAAACATGCTCGCCCTTTCAGCCGTGGGGGCGTTATAATGTGACAGTCAATCCCACTATTCGTTGGTAAAAGAGTAGCCGAAGAGTTGGCGGTGGGTGGTGATGACTAGCTGCCTTCCCTCTAGTCTTACACTGCTAAATTAGGGACGGCTAGCACAGATAGCCCTCGAGTAGCTTTGTGCGAAATTCGAAAAACCAACAAAGTACGAACGTTGGTGTTAGGTGCTAAGAAGTACTTTCTATCCTTTAGAAATTTTTGTCCAATCAAATATTAGTGTAGTATTTTACTACTGACTGTGTTCGTAGGTTAATATATAATAATGACTGATTAATTTTCAGTCAATACAGACTCTACACACTGAAACATCTCTTGGGTCGAGCTGTGAAGGTAGTCATTAATAAATGTTAAAAACTGATAAATAGTTCTGATGAAAATACGTTTCGTCTTGACATAAACATTTTCAGTTATACATGTACAGTTAATTATGCGAATGCATTACTAGGAAGAGTTTCTTATTACGTGTTTTTTTGTTTATTGTTTTCAAAATGGTGTACTAATGTAACACCTCATATATTTCAACAAGATTACTGAAATATATTATATATATATCATAAATGTTTTGACATTGCATTAAGAGATAAGACAATGAAGCACAGTTTGTTTTTCTGTTTTTTTTATTCTTTTTACCTTCACTTGTTTCTCTGCATCATTTAAGTTTCTGTTACTTTAGGCTCGGCATAGCCAGGTGGGTTAACGCGTTCGGCTCGTAATCTGAAGATCGCGGGTTCAAATCCCCGTCCCACCATACATCCTTGCCTTTTCAACCGTGGGCGTTATAATGTGTTGGTCAATCCCACTATTCGTTTGTAAAAAAAAAAGTAGCCCAAGAGTTGGCGGTGGGTGGTGATGACTAGCTGCCTTCCCTCTAGTCTTACACTGCTAAATTAGGAACGGCTAGCGTAGATAGCTCTCGTGTTGCTTTGAGCGAAATTGAAAAAAACAAACAAAGTTGTTTTTTTATTTGAACGTTCGCTTGTTTTCTTCCGTTTCTAATACATATATATATAACATTGTTATATGTCTATCTTAGAACTGGGATATTGTTATATTCCTTCAAATTACATGTTTTTCTCTGTTTTATCGACTTATAGTCCATTTATTTACTTATTAGAAGTGAACAAAGAGGTCAGACTAGCGTAATATGTCAATGAAGTCTATGACATTGCTTTTCTTCGTGATCTAATTGCTCATTAATATCAACATCATAAAAATATAAAAACACTATATTCATAAATTCATCGCATATAAGTTAGCTCAAATGTGGTTTTGTGGTTAGAACAAACTTTGAAAAGTGATTAGGTGTTGGACAAGTGTTAGCTCAACACATGTACAATTGTGTTTGGTTCTTTTGATATATTTTGCTTTGCTTTTTTCTTGTTTTTTTAAAAACAAAGATAAACCTATAACATGTTTTCTAGCGTATTTTGTTGGATTACTTTACGCACACACGCGTAAACACAGATATATACACCACGTGGCCAAAAGTGTGTAGACACCCGACCATCACGCTCACATGTGCTTGTTGAACATCTCATTCCAAAACCATGGGTATTAATATAAAGTTGGTCTCTCCTTTGCCGCTATAACATCCTCCACTCTTCTGGGAAAGCTTTTGACTAGATATTGGAACATGGCTGCAGGGATTTGTTCCTATTCAGCTACAAGAGCATTAGTGATGTCGGGCACTGATGTCAGGAGAGAAGGCCTGGCTCACAGTTGGCGTTCCAATTCATCCCAAAGGTGTTCGATGGGGTTGAGGTCAGAGCCCTGTGCAGACCAATTAAGTTCTTCCACACCAACCTCGGAAAACTATGTCTTTACGGAGCTCGCTTTGTGCACGGAAGCATTGTCGTGCTGGAACAAAAAAAGGGTCTTTCTCAAACTGTTGCCACAAAGTTGGAAGCACACAATTTTCAGAATGTCATTGTATGCTGTAGTATTAAGATTTCCCTTCACTGGAAATAAAAAGCTCAAACAATGAAAAAACAGCCCTAGACCATTATTCCTCCTCCACAAAATATTACAGTTGGCACTATGCATTCAGACAGATAGCGTTCTCCTGGCATCCACCAAACCCAGATTCTTCTGCCAAATAGTGAAGCGTGATTCATCATTCCAGATAACGCACTTCCACTGCTCCAGAGTACAATGGCGGTGTACTTTACACCGCTCCAACCGACGCTTGGCATTACGCATGGTGATCTTAAGCTTGTGTGCGGCTGCTCGGCCATGGAAACCCTTTTCATGAAGCTCCTGACGAACAGTTCTTGTGTTAATGTTACTTTCAGTAGCAGTTAGGAACTCTGTAGTGAGTGCTGCAACTGTGGACAAACGAGTTTTACTCGCGACACGCTTCAATAGTCGGCGGTTTCATTCTGTGAGCTTGTGTGGCCTACCGCTTCGTGGCTGAGCTGTTGTTGCTCCTAGACTTTTCCACTTCACAATAACAGCACTTACAGTTGACCGGAGCAGCTCTAGCAGAGCATAAATTTGACGAACTGACTTGTTGGGAAGGTGGCATCCTATGACAGAGCCACGTTGAAAGTCACTGAGCTCTTCAGTAAGACCCATTCTACTGCCAATGGTTGTTTATGGAGATTCCATGGCTATTTGCTTAATTTTATGCACCTGTTAGCAATGGGTGTGGTCGAAATAGCCGAACCTACTAATTAGAAGGGGTGACCACATACTTTTGGCCATGTAGTGTATATATCCACACATTTTTCGTTATTTTCTTTTATTATGTATACATGTCTATGTTTGTCCCAATATCTTATGTTTGTTTTCACGCACGGATGGTGTATATATATATATATATATAAGTGCGGTGTTCAGCTATTTTCAGTATAAAACGATGAAAATAATTGTTTTTTACTTTGTTATAACTTTAGATGAAATGATTTCTTAACTGCCGGTTTTGAATATTATTTTTACTAGTCGCTGTCAGCTGCATAAGTTCATTCTGTTGAATGTCCGTGCATGTAGTAATCTCTGTGGAACAAACTTCTCAAACTACTGAAATAAAGTCAATCATATTTAAAGAAAACAATATTTTAGTTGTCAGCGTAAAAACGAGATTATGAGTTCGTTGTTGCTTATGGCCAAGCGTGTTAAGACGTTCGACTTGTAATCCGAGGGTCGCGGGTCCGAAACCCGGTCGCACCAAACATGCCCGCCCTTTCAGCCGTGGGAGCGTTATAATGTGACGGTCAATCCCACTATTCGTTGGTAAAAGAATAGCCCAAGAATTGGCGGTGGGTGGTGATGACTAGCTGCCTTCCCTCTAATCTTACACTGCTAAATTAGGGACGACTAGCGCAGATAGCCCTTGAGTAGCTTTGCGTAAAATTCAAAAACAAACAAACAAATCGTTGTTGTTGTTTTTTTTTAGAACTTTTCATCAAAGTTATTTGATCAAATCTTCCACCATTTTGAAGTGATATACTAGAAGGAAAAAAAGCACTAACAATACTCACCGCCAACTCTTGAGCCACTCTTACAGAATAGTATGAATTGATCCCAACTTTTTTATAAGAACATTCGCGCCCTTAAAATGTGGAACAATGAAATGCGACCCAGTGGCACAGCGGAATGTCTGCGAACTTACAACGCCAGGAACCAGGTTTTGTTGTCCATGGTGGGCAGAGCACAGGTGATCCATTCTGTAGCTTTGTGCTGAATTTCAAACAGTCAAGCAAACAATCGAAACCCATAGACTCTAGTATTCACACTCGTGACTCGCTAAGAGCTGGGCCACGCCCACTCCAAAAGAATAGGAAATAAATAATGAAATGTAAACAGAAACTGAAACCCAACTCTTATTTATACTCTTTATTTGTGTTTAAAATGATGAGTTAGATAATATGTGATCAAATGCATTTTCATTTTTTACTGTACTTAGTTTTTGATTTAAACGTCTGTAGAAAAAAGTATTTTACTAAGACAACTGTAAAGTAGAAAACACAAAGCTTAAGTTCAACTCGCTCGTTCCGGCTGTAGCAAAATAGTGCACATAGTAAAACAGTTTACAGTATTATGAAAGGTTTGCTTCATATAATATTATTTGTTTGTTTTCGAATTTTGAGCGAAGCTACACGAGAGCTATCTGCAATAGCCGTCCCGATTTAACAGTGTAAGACCAGAGGGAAGTCAAATAGTCACCACCACCCACCGCCAACTTTTGGGCTATTCTTTTACCAACGAATAGTGGGACTGACCGTAACATTATAACGTCCCCACGGCTGAAAGGGCGAACATGTGTGGTGTGAGAATCGAACCTGCGACCCTTACTATCTGGTCATGCCGAGCCCATAGTAGAACGCAAGTAACTAATTTAGATTAATTTCGTACGCAAATAACATAATTGAACTTGTTTTGTTTACGCTATAAATGTATTTATAACTTTTGAATAAAAGTGTAAAAATTGCATTAACAGTTTTTAAGCAGCTAGCAGCATAAGTCCTATCATGATCCAGACCCTCACGTGGTTGAAGTGTTCTAGCTTGGTGTGACAGATGTACAATCTAAAGTTAAGGTTCGTGATGAATAATTTACAAGAACGAATATTTTTTCAACTTTATTTACTTTCCCTTCTAGGAAGATTAATTATCACTATTTAGTAAAAACAACACGAAAATCAATATAAAAAGAACAAGCTTATTGTCTATTTAGCGCGTTTTTTTATGGCAAAACCACGTTAGGCTATTTGCTTAGTCCGCCCAGGAGAATCAAACCGTTGATCTCAGCGTTGTAAGTCCGTAGAGTTACCGCTGTACTATCAGTGGACTTTGAAAAAAAAAACAACTGCATATAGGACATATATTGGCTGGTATTCTGCGTTTCTGAGCTTCATGTCTCACAGGTCGCAGTTTGACACGTGATGTAAAACGTGTTGTTTTTGATAAATCCAGCCATATTATAAGTAAATATTATGAGTTAATTGGATGTTTTTTTCTCAAAAACATAGTAGTAATAATAAACTTAGCAACCATATTTATTTTTTTGTTATGAATTAAAAATAAGGAAGGTTTAGACTATAATTTATGAACTCTTCGAGTAGTGTTTGCTCACAGGTATGCTTTTCTTTCACAATTAGTGCATTTAAACTGGAATACTTTTCAGAAACGAATATATATTAGAATCACGTTACGTTGCTGAAAAAAAAATTAAATATATTTTTCAGAGTTACTCTCTTCCTTCCAGTAGCTTAGTTATAAACCTGTCGGATTACAGCGTTAGAAATCGTTTACAGAACCGCGGTGAGAAAAACACAGCTAGTCTTTTGTGTAGCTTTGTGCTTAAGACCAAACATACAAGTTTCACATTCGTACATCAACAACTGAGTAATATATATATGTATGTACGATATACCTTCACAAAAACACTTTGTATTCTAATCTTTATTTCATATTACACTCACATAAATCTACTCAGTCCAGTAAAGGGTCACGGGTTCGAATCCCCGTAACACCAAACATGCTCGCTCTTTGAGCGGTGGGGGCTTTATAATGTGACGGTCAATCCCACTATTGAATTGGTAAAAGAGATAGCCCAAGAGGTGCCGGTGGGTGGTGATGACTAGCTGCCTTCTCTCTAGTCTTACACTGCTAAATTAGGGACGGCTAGCGCAGATGGCCCTTGTGTAGCTTTGCGCGAAATTCAAAACAAAACAAACCAAAACCAACAAAAGACGGGCTTAGTTTAAAATTGTTCGCACCTGGCATCTTTTATAAACCGAATACCAATCTTTTAGGAAAGTATTGATCAAGAAACGTCGTTCCTTTTGATTTCAAATTTCAATATTTCACGAAGAATGGATAAATGTTACTGTCTTAGCACCTTTCATAAGAATAAAAATTTATTATTTTGTTTTTAAATTAAAACTTTAAAAATATTTTTTTCTCTCAATTCAGTCTTAAGATTTTAATCTGATTTAGTGATGCGAGAAAAAGCAATAGAGGGCTTTGGAAGATGTCTGGGAGCCCAGCATGGCCAAGCGCGTTAAGGCATGCGACTCGTAATCTAAGGATCGCGGGTTCGCATCCCCGTCGCGCCAAACATGCTCGCCCTTTCAGCCGTGGGGGCGTTATAATGTTACGGTCAATCCCACTATTCGTTGGTAAAAGAGTAGCCCAAGAGTCGGCGGTGGGTGGTGATGACTAGCTGCCTTCCCTCTAGTCTTACACTGCTAAATTAGGGACGGCTAGCACAGATAGCCCTCGAGTAGCTTTGTGCGAAATTAAAAAAAACAAACAAAAAACAAATAAGGATGTCTGTAATAAATAACTGGATGCACGTGCTCTCGGTGAAATATCAGGTTATCTTTAGTAAAGAACGTATTTGATAATTCTTTTATTATAAAAGGATACATTTTTTTTATTAATAAAAGTTGGTTGAAATATATAGTACCTACAGTGTCCATCCCAAATAAAAGTATAAATTATAAAGACTGATTTTCCAAACAACAGCTAACAAGATGTCACTTTTCTTTTGCCCATGTTATGGAGGTTTACCACAAAAGTTGATGTACCATTGAGCATCTTGTTCAGCAGAAGTTAAAGTTTAAAATAAACATTTGTTTGATTTTGGTTACTTTATTTATTTTTTCATTTTCGTGAAGAACATGTTACACTGTAAGCAATTAATTACCTTTGACATCACTTTAAAATATTTACAATAAAAAATATTAAATTTTAAGAATTTTAAAATATTTAGGAAAAATATTTACCGAAACTGTTTAGTTATTTGAGGTTATTATGAAGGTTTTATTTAGACTGATTTATTCTTCAACCAAACAGTTTTGTTTTTTTTGTTGTTTTTTTTATCTGTGACGTGCCCACCATGGTATCAAAATCCGGATTTTGTGTCATATGGGTAAGGACAGTTTCATAACAAATAAAACGATATTTTTAGGGCACATAAGGGAAATTTTAATACAAATTCAATTAAAGTTCTTGCAAAAACAAAAGTTTTGTTATCAAATTGGTGTTTATGCAACTGTAATAAGTTATATAGAAATAAAATATTAACAATCAAAGCATTAAGCATTTCAAATATAAAGACATTAAAAGGTCTACACTAAAGAAAACGATTTTCACGCATTCCTAAGTTAAAACGAGTAATCATGAATTTTATTTTTTTAAAAGATACTTTCTTGTGTCATTTCCAAAAATCAGTGAGTTGTACTACCTGTGGGCCCTTATGTATGTGTTTAAACTGTTTCACACGTCTGATACACAGTTTGCCAGGCCCGGCATGGCTAAGTGTGTTAAGGCGCTCGACTCGTAATCCGAGGGTCGCGGGTTCAAATCCCGGTCGCACCAAACATACTCACCCTTTCAGCTATGGGTGCGTTATAATGTTACGATCAATTCCACTAGTAAAAGAGTAGCCCAACAGTTCGCGGTGGTTGGTGATGACTAGCTGCTTTCCCTCTAGTCTTGCACTGCTAAATTAGGAACGGCTAGCGCAGATAGCCCTTGTTTACCTTTGCGCAGAATTCAAAACAAATAAACAATCTTGTAGCAAGAATGGTTAATTTATAATTATCATTTTTACAAATCTATCAAACGATGTCAAAGAATGACGTTCTTTCTTTTCTCTTTCTTCTGCAGCCATATTTATGTCTGGTGGCTATTTGTTTGTTTTAATTTTTTTTATTTTATAGAATAGCTATAAACAAGTGCATCTGCTGAGAAGCAGACTCCACGATGCTTTATAAGCAATTTAGATGGAAATTGACATTTTTTTCCTCTGTGAACGTATTGGAAAAGTAGCCATGAATTCTAAAGTATCTCTTTCTTACCTTCCCCAAACTGTTATATTCTAATATATGGACAAGACTGGTGTTTTTTTGTTTTTACCTCAGTTTACAGACGGTTATAACTAATCTGACGACTGTGATATCATCTATGTTTAAATTTGGTTTCTTTGTTTTCAAGACAGGAATTTGCTAAGTTTTCTACTAGGACTGCAAAACCTGTGACTGTGCATAGTCTTTAACAGGAAACTTAAGTGTAAGTCGTCACGACAAAGAAAACCGACAATTGCACGCCACTTTAGAACTGTTCAAATAATACGAACATATCTATTTGTAGGGCCTTTTTATTTTAAACAAAACCACATTGACCTATCCGCTGTGTCCACTGAAGGTAACAGAACCACAAATTTTACAATCGTAAGTTGGTAGCCTTATCACTCACTGCCTCACCGGGTGACACGAAAAAGACACACGCGCTTTAAGCAAGTAATAAAATTTAGCTTTTAGTTAAAGTGTTGATTACATATTTTCCAGATGCAAATAAGACGCAGAGTAAAGAGCAAATTAGGTTGTTTTTAAAAATATATTTGTTCTGTTCAAACACTTGTTTTACGTAATATAACACGTAAACAACAGATGCTGCGGGATAAATCATTAGCGTTACGTATTACACTTCCGTGCTTGCAACTACAAACCTATCTTACGTTGGGCAAGAAATATAAAGCTTTTAATATCACTATTAAATACAGTATAATGTAAGAACTGTTAGGTCGCAATAAGCCACTAAAGTTAGGCTACGAACAGGTATGAAGAATATTTCACCGTTCCAGTCACAAGATGGAGACATTTAGAAAATCATTAGACTTCACAGTTTTTGTACGGTTACTTAAAGCATAATTTTGCTTCTGGGCGAGAGCTGTTATTGTGAGAGCGTTGCCAAGGATAATTGGAATAGATTTAAAGTATTGCGTTGTACATTATTAAGCCAAGTATGTGTATTGTTCTTTACGAACATCGACTTTTGACTCTAAACTAACTGAAATTTCCTGACAAAAGGGTTAGCTTAGAATGCATACAAGCACTGCTTATTTATTATTAATACTGTAATAAAACGAAAATTGTTGTTTTTCTTCCCCTTGGTAATTAAAAGTTGCAACTCAATTAAAACTTTATCTGTAGCGCATTTCAAAACTGCAGTACTGCCCTAAAGAGACGTTCTTAAGTGCTTCTTTGGAAGAAATGTTTTCTAATAAAGAGTTGATTTTCAGAAATATTGTTTCAAAATGAAAAAAAAAATTTAATATTCTATAATTTCTTTAAGCAAACGAATGTGTTTCATTTTTTGTTTCACTGATCGTTTCTGATCTTGATTATTTATATTTCACTGATGTCTCGTGAGCTTTAGTTTTCATTCTTGTGCCACTGATATCTCGTGAGGTTTAGTTTTTATTTTTGTTTCACTGATGTCTCGTAAGATTTAGTTTTTTTATTCTTGTGTCACTGATGTCTCGTGAGGTTTAGTTTTTATTTTTGTTTCACTGATATCTCGTGAAGGTTAGTTTTTATTCTTGTGTCACTGATGTCTCGTGAGGGCTAGTGTTTTTGTCACTGATATATTGTGAGGTTTAGTTTTTATTCTTGTGTCACTGATATCTCGTGAGGTTTAGTTTTTATTCTTGTGTCACTGATGTCTCGCGAGGACTAGTTCTTTATTTCACTGGTATCTCGTGAGGTTTAGTTTTTATTCTTGTGTCACTGATGTCTCGTGAGGATTAGTTTTTATTCTTGTATCACTGATATCTCGTGAGGACTAGTTTTTATTTTTGTTTCACTAATATCTCCAGAGGTTTAGTTTTAATTATATCAAATTATTACATAAACAGAAGTTCAGGTTCTATGGAAAATTATTAAGTTATCAGATATAGGAACTGCTAAATATTTTTTGTCTATTTTACTTTGTCCTGGCCGCACCGATATTGTAATATTCTGATCGTTTTTAAGTTTTATTTGTTCCTTTGTTATAAACATAACGCCACACAGTGGACTCTCTGTGCTCTGCCCATTGCGATACTCGTAACCGAATTGTTAGAGCCAATAGGAACGAGAGTTACCACATAATCAGAGTTGCCACATAATCGAATGCTAATTTTTTTAGTTAAATTTCATCGTAAAACGTTATGATGAGAATGATCTTATAGAAGCAGTTATCTCATGGATATTTGAACCAAATACGCTGACAATGAAAGGGTTACACTAAATAAAACGATTTTCACGAATTTTTATGTTAAAACTTGAAAAGCATGAATTTGTATTTTTTTAAAATACACCTTCTTGTGACATTTTCAAGTATCAGTGAATTGGACTACCTGTGGGTCTTTATGCATGTATTTAAATTATTTCGCACGTCTAATACAAGGTTCGCACCACAGATTGTTTCGCTGTTAAGCACAGATCCATTTTACAGGTTATCTGTGACCTGCCTACCTCAAGGATCATTTATCGCTGGTGCAGCAGTAAGTCTTTGGATTTACAACGCCTAAACTCAGGTGTTCGATTCTCCTTGGTGGACTCAGCAGATAGCCCAATGTGGCTTTGCTATAAGAAAACACAAACACCTCCAGGATCAAATTTTACATTTTAGCATTGTGAATCTTCAAGCTGCCGAGCCATTGAGAGGCTTACCCTTTATATCGACTATTTCAAATACCTATGCTATTTTATGACCACTATTTATATTATAGCTCAAAATGTTTAGATATATTATTCTGGAGGAACAATTATACGTTCTAAAAATAACGTTAAGAAAGTTAATTGGACCGAAATTAAATTTTCGGTGGACTGTATTTAGTTTGAGCTCAGAGGTATGTGCCATATGCTAACCTGATGAAGGCGTCAGCTATCTTTAATTTTGAGCTGATGGAATAGTTTGTTTGTTTAGAATTAAGCACAAAGCTACACAGTGGGCTATCTGTGCTCCGCCCACCACGGGTATCGAAACCCGGTTTTTAGCGATGTGAGTCCGCAGACATTCCGCTGTGCCACTGTGGTGCTGATGGAATAGGCGGCTAGTTAATATTACCAGATTGAAGAGTGAATACTGACAGTCACACTTTTAACGCAGTCACGTCCTCAAAGCGCACAGCACAACTTTTCTTTGTGTATGTGAAAAGGTTTAAGAAGCGAACTTGGATTTTACAACCTCATCTACAAAAACCTGTTTTTATTTCTTATATATATTCACTGGAGAGAGGTGCTTTGGACTATCATCACTAATTGTGCAGCATCTGTCAAGTTCACATAATAAATATTTTTTTTCTTGTTAAGGCGTGCGACTCGTAATCTGAGGGTCGTAGGTTCGTATCCCCGTTGCGCCAAACATGCTCGCCCTTTCAGCCGTGGGGGCGTTATAATGTGACGGTCAAACCCACTATTCTTTGGTAAAAGAGTCGCCCAAGAGTTGGCAGTGAGTGGTGATAACTAGCTGCCTTCCCTCTAGTCTTACACTGCTAAATTAGGGACGGCTAGCCCAGATAGCCCTCGAGTAGCTTTGTGCGAAATTCAAAAAGAGAAAAACAAAACAAAACTTTTTTTCTTGAATAAATTAATTTAGTGTATTATGTTGGAGTCTATCTGGTAATGTTTCTATGTGAGCATGAAGCTGGAGAAATTTATTCTAGGAACTTTATAAGCAGATATGAGTAATGTTTTTTGTATTGTTTGTACAAGGTTTGGTGTTACCCATGGTGGGCCTGTGTGATCAACTACAGTGAAGCCCGGCATGGCCAGGTGGTTGAAGCACTCGACTTCTAACCTGAGGGTCGCAGGTTCGAATCCTCATCACACCAAACATGCTCGCCCTCCCAGCTGTGGGGACGTTATAATGTGACGGTTAATCCCACTATTCGTTGGTAAAAGAGTAGCTCAGGAGTTGACGGTGGGTGGTGATGACTAGCTGCCTTCTCTCTTGTTTTACACTGCTAACTTAGGGACAGCTAGCGCAGATAGCCGTCGAGTAGCTTTGCGCGAAATTCAAAAACAAAAAAACAAAACAAAAGATTTCCGCTAGGTGCTCACATAATTTTGGAGTACTTTTTTGACTAGGATAGTTTGTATGCCATCTTCTCGCGGATGTTTGCTTTTCGTTGCTATGATTGTTTCCCACAGCTTTTGTTTGGTTATTTTCTTTAGTAACAGCTTTTGTTATGTTAATATTTGTGTTGTTTGTGTTAACTATGAAGTTAGGTTTGAATAATTCCATGTTATTTATTATGTAGTTGTTTATTTTATTATAAAAACGTGTATTCATGTCCAGGTTCATGATGTATTTCGAACGTGTTTTGTAAATGTTGTTTGAAAGTCTCGGCTTTTTCTGAGTTTGTATGCGCTACGGTGTTGTCCTATGTTAGTGGTGGGTTATCTCTCTACTTGAGCATTTTTTAGGTGTGACCAGAATTGTCTGAGTTCTGTTTTTCTCATTCAGTTGGCAACAGTTGTCCCAATTTTCTTGTTTTAACAATTTAACTTCTGTTCGTATTTTCTTTTTTTATTATATTTATTTGTATTATTATTGCTTAACCTCTTGCTTTTATGTGTTGTCTTCTTAGTTGTTTAATAAGAGTTATTAGCTGTGAGTGTGGTTTCCATGCGTTGTTTGTTGTTTTGTATCCATGTGGTTGTATTGTGTGGTTGAAGGCACTTCGCGATTATTTGACAAAACTTATCTATTTCGGACTGGTTTTCAGCTGTTTCGAATCATTTTGATGGTTATCAAATTATCTAATACTTTTTGATATCTTGCCAATTTGTTTTTGTAATTGAATTTTTCTCTTTGGAAGGTTATCGTACAAAACGAGGATATTGTTGTTCACTTAAAAAGTATACGTTGGTGTGGCATCATTCAAAACAGCTATATTTGTGCTAACAATAAATTCAACTAATTTTCTTACATTTCCGTATGTTGTTTTGCATTTAAAGTTTTGTGTTTATTTTTAATGTTTAGGTCTCCTATAAATACAAAATTTTAATTGTAGGAGAAGATGCAGTTATGTAAATCCATATCTATTTGTTTTGTTGGAGAACAATAAATCTCTGCTACTGTAACATTCGTTTGGTTGTTAAGAAAAAAACATCAACCATTATACATTCATTATTGCTGTTAATTCGTGTTTTTGTTATAAACTGGTTTGATTTATATAATAAGGCTATTCCTCTCTTTGTGTCCTGGTTATAGATTCTCTCTTTTCTGATGTTTGAATAGCCGTATATTTTAAGCCTATTATTTTCAAACAATAATGCTACGCTTATTATTACAATCTACGTGTTAATTTATTTAACTGTTTCTTCGATCTTGTGCGTCTTGGAAGCAAGTGCACCTTGAATATTGAGAGAGGTTGTCCTGTGATTAATGTAAGTATGGTATATATGGTATAGTGAGTTTTTGATATGTTTATTAGTAGTTAGTTCTATGCAGTTCTGGGTTTGTGTCGGTTTTAAATATTCTACAATAAAGTTTGTAAAAATGTTTTTGGTGATGTCAACAAACATGTTTTATTTTCCTATGTGTTGTTTTCTGTTGTGTCATTATTTTCCTATGTGTTGTTTTCTGTTGTGTCATTATTTTCCTATGTGTTGTTCTCTGTTGTGTCATTATTTTCCTATGTGTTGTTCTCTGTTGTGTCATTATTTTCCTATGTGTTGTTCTCTGTTGTGTCATTATCTTCCTATGTGTTGTTCTCTGTTGTGTCATTATTTTCCTATGTGTTGTTCTCTGTTGTGTCATTATTTTCCTATGTGTTGTTTTCTGTTGTGTCATTATTTTCCTATGTGTTGTTCTCTGTTGTGTCATTATTTTCCTATGTGTTGTTCTCTGTTGTGTCATTATTTTCCTATGTGTTGTTCTCTGTTGTGTCATTATTTTCCCTATGTGTTGTTTTCTGTTGTGTCATTCTATGTGTGTCATTGTTGTCATTGTTTTGTGTTGTTCTCTGTTGTGTCATTATTTTCCTATGTGTTGTTCTCTGTTGTGTCATTGTTTTCCTATGTGTTGTTCTCTGTTGTGTCATTATCTTCCTATGTGTTGTTCTCTGTTGTGTCATTATCTTCCTATGTGTTGTTCTCTGTTGTGTCATTATTTTCCTATGTGTTGTTCTCTGTTGTGTCATTATTTTTCTATGTGTTGTTTTCTGTTGTGTCATTGTTTTCCTATGTGTTGTTCTATGTTGTGTCATTATTTTCCTATGTTTTGTTCTCTGTTGTGTCATTGTTTTCCTATGTGTTGTTCTCTGTTGTGTCATTATTTTCCTATGTGTTGTTCTCTGTTGTGTCATTATTTTCTTATGTGTTGTTCTCTGTTGTGTCATTATTTTCCTATGTGTTGTTTTCTGTTGTGTCATTATTTTCCTATGTGTTGTTCTCTGTTGTGTCATTGTTTTCCTATGTGTTGTTTTCTGTTGTGTCATTATTTTCCTATGTGTTGTTCTCTGTTGTGTCATTATATTCCTATGTGTTGTTATCTGTTGTGTCATTATTTTCGACTATTTCTGTGGTTTATTATTTATGATTTTGTTCGTTATTTACTTTACTTGTTTTTGAGTATTTGTGTATATGTTACTTTATCTTGTTTGGATGTTGGTAGAAATGATTGTTTGTTTCTTGTTGTTGATTGTTGTTTATCTTTTGTTGTTGTATTTTTTATTTTAAATATGTGCTGTTTTATTTGTTTATATTTTTCACAGTATTTATAGTTTTCTATGTATCTTTTCTCCCACAACTATAGCATTTTGGTTGTTCTCTGTCTTTCCCCCCACAACTACAGCATTTTGGTTGTTCTCTGTCTTTCTTACACAGTAGTACATGTGCTCGTCACCACATTCGTTGGTAAAAGAGTAGCCCAAGAGTTGGCGATGGGTGGTGATGACTAGCTGCCTTCCCTCTGGTCTTACACTGCTAAATTAGCGACGTCTAGAACTGACAGCCTTCGTGCAGCTTTGCGCCAAATTTAAAACAAACCAAACCACTAATCTCAAGGTTTATTTTTGAAAGCCATCTGACGCGAAAAGCTAGTTTTGATGAACGAAATTCAACAAGACTGTGGAATCGTGAAATGTTCGCTTTTTTAAACTCACGACTCGTTTTTTAAAACAAAACAGTCAGTTTTCGAGGTTTTATTGGTGCAGGTACACGAAAATCTGCTTTTGATAAACGAAATTCAGCAAGACAGCGTGGGTTGCTATAATATTTACCTCGTATAACTTAACGATGTGTATACACTTAATTATTTGGTCATGTCTATGATAATTTTACGATTATTTCCAGTTCAAAATATCCAGAAAGTTTAATTTTTTATGTGTTTCTTACATTGTTTTATTATGTCAATTTTTATTTCAGTGTTGAAGTTTTCATTTTCGTATTTTTCTAGCGAAGTTTCATAATTTTTTCGATTATCTTTAACCCTAATCACTTAATAACAACCATAACAAAACACTTCATAAGATCATACAAATATTCACGACTTCTATGATCAAAATTCGAGTATTTTTCATTCTTGGACCTACTATTTTCATGTTTGTGTTTTCAGAATAACTTTAACCTAATTCGTAAATGTTGTTATTTATTCTCTTCGATAATGTTTGAAAATTTCTGGCTTTCTTTATTCTGAAGGGGAGGGGGGCGGGGCTACTGGTTTGAATTTCAGAGATACGTGAGCTCGTCAGAAAATGATTAATTCTGGAGAAATAAGCATATCCTAATTTATAAACCTTCACGGTTTAATAATACATACCTGCGATGGTTTTACTGCCTTGAAATTTTAACATGTTATACAGCAATTCCTGTACGCTGGATCTGAAAATGATATCCATTTTTTTCCATCACGTACAGATTTTTCACAAAACGCCATGTGTACTTTTATGTAACTAAATAATTTTAATTGGAATCGGGTCACATTTTGTTATGGTTAAAATGCTGACAACCACTGGATATAGATTTCTCTATGCCAATCGCGACGTGAGAGTCTGTCTTATCGATGGCTTCAGAGTCCACGATAAACACAAACAATGATAAGAAATGTTTATTGTGGTAAACGAGATAATAATTTGATCTAATTAAGAGTTTTTTTTCCTCTTCTTTCAGATTTGTAAAAAATCATTATTTGATAGAAAAATGAGCATTATTTTCAAAATATATTTATCTGAATTATTGGAAATCATTTATTAGAACAAAACAGCTTAATGAAGTTTAAATTTGCAAGCATATATAATTATTAAAATCCATTTTGAGGTAACGATAATTAAGTCATTCATTTGACCTGTTCTTTTTTCTTTAATTAACATGGCAGATCGTCTAATGTAAACAACTGATATTTAATTTAAAATTAAAAACAGGACTTTTTTTAGTACCTTTATGGTAGCAGCATTTTCTGGTACTTACTTAAAACTGTTCTGGTTTATCCAACAAGCTTCTGTAGCGACGTAGCACAGATGGGAAAAGCAAAGAAAAGTGAAACTTGTTAACGAATGATATGCCTAATTTACTAAACCATCTCTACCATGTGCAAATTAATGTTAACCAGAAAGTTATATTACTTTATACTGTTTATTTTTTTAAAGTTTTTACACTAAACAACTTTTAGAATATAATAATGTAGGTTGTACCAATTCCAGTGTTAGACATATTTTGGAATTTAGTCCTAGTATTTGACTCTTCACTCACAGAAAAATTCGAAACGTTGGAAGATGTCTCCTCGTATGAGATCTAAACATTTATCAAGCCAACACTTTCTGATTGAGGAACGCCAAGACACTCGAGTATATTTACCGACTCTAGTTACATAATATAAAATAAACTATAGTACACATGTAAAGGATAAAGGAAGTTAAATACGAGCGTTATTTTCTCTGGAGGAAGTTCTTTTTTATACTTTTCAAAATAATGTTTTCTAAGTTAGAAAAAAATGCAGTATTTTGCTAAAATGTTGCACCAGTTTCTAACACGAGCTTACCTGAAATAATTTATTAAAACCAGCTTGTCCAGAATTACATGTCGTCTCGTTGTAAATCATTGTGTGAAGCAGCAGACTATAACATATCTCTTAACTAAAAAATACTGGAATTTTTAAATTTATATGTTGAATGCAATTTAACATTTGACTAGGTTTAGTAGCACACCACATTTTTACCTTAGTTCAGAAAAATATGATTTTGTTTGCAGTAAAGAACAAAGCTAAGCAATGGACTTTCTGTGCACTGCTCACCACGAGTATCGAAATTCAGTTTTTACCATTGTAAGTCCGAAGACATATCGCTGTGCTACTTTGGGGGGGAAGGCTTTTTTATATTTCTTAGCTGTATTGAAATTTGAGGAAACAAAACATAGTTTTATAGAAACATCTTCTCAATATCGTGAAGAGGGAACCATTTGTTTTCCTCACTAAATTTTGTTTTAGTTTTAAACTAAAGACAGTAAATTAAACAAAAGTTTATGGTTACTTTGGGTTTACCTAGCTCATACTATACATGGTTTAGAATTATTAAAAAGCTGTATTAATATAACCCACTTTAGTGTATTTGATAGATTCTCGTTATAACCTGTATACTTAAAGAGGAATAGCTATAATAGAAAGAACAACTGTGTTATGAGTAACTTTTAACTTATATTCATAGTTAAAGTAGGTACAAAAAAGAGGATAGTGAGGGTATTAACATTTGTATCGACTAGTCTCAGGTGGCGAGGGTATTAATACTTTTATCGACTAGCCTCAGGTTTTGTCCGAAAAATACAACGAGCACGACCTATTAGTGTATTTTTGGTGTTTTTAAATGCTAACGTAGGATCTCTTTGGAAAGTATTTTAAGCCAAAAAATAACAAGAACCACACAACTTCCTTTGTGCATCTTAAATAACTGAAATTACTTATAATTATTATATATATAATTACTTATAATTATCAGACGTAAATGTTCCAACATATCTTGTATGAATGTGGTGTAATTAGGTTCTGGCAGTGACTCCTTATGTTATACTTAGAACAAACACTTGTTTTTGTCTGTACCTTAAACAATGATAAAGTTTGATATTTATTTATGAAAAGTCAACTGGTGCTATAACTAGTGTTCGTGATAAAAACTCGAAAATCGAATATTTAAACGAAGTCAACAAAACTAAAAGAGGTGTAGAAATAATGAACGTATTATTTATAATGAATAAACGAACCAAGACAGATTACCATCGTGCTTTATTTATAATATTCTAAAATTTTGTCATACAAATAGTGTTTATTACGGGCATTATATCTCTTTGATATTATGCTGCACCTCATCCCTCAGTGTCTCAGCGCTAAGTCTGTAGTCTTATGACTCGAAAAAAAACTGGTTTAGATACAATGACAAGCGATTGTGTAGCTTCGAGCTTAATCATGAATTGCCCGCATGACCAGGTGGTTAGGGAACTGAACTCATAATATGAGGGTCGTGAGTTCGAATCCCCGTTACCCCAAAAATACTTGCCCTTTCAGCCGTGAGGGCGTTATAAAGTTACAATCAATCCCACTATTCGTTGGCAAAAGTAGCCCAAGAGTTGGCGGTGGGTGATAATGACTAGCTGCCTTCCCTCTAGTCTTACACTGCTAAATTAGGGACAACTAGCGCAGGTAGCCATCCTGTAGTTTTTCGCAAAATTCGAAACAAACAGAATATAATGAACGAATCAAATACTATGTTCTGACATAATTAAAGAATCTTCACATGTTAATATCCAAGATACATTGCAATGCATTACATTATACAATTTGGAAATAAATTCGCTCCAACTGTATATCACATCTATACCCTAATTTAAATTATTCAACATTTTAATCGAATGATTTTAAGCGTAAGATCAGACTAAGATTCATAAACATTCCTGACTTCGATTTCCATGCTTATAACGTAGAAATATTCACTACGTAAAGACTGTGTGGGCCAGCTGGGTAGTTTCTCGGCTAACCAACTGAGTATATTTTTTATCTTTTATAGTGACGTATTAAATGAAGCATTCCTATTCGGCTTAGTTTCAGTGAATTTATTTCGTTTCCTCAATATGAAAATCCTTTTCGCAAAATGTGCAGCTACATGATTTTTAATAAAGTTTGCATTCTGACAAGGTGAACCTGAAAGCAAAAATAAAGTGAATAAATTTTTCCGATTTTTGTGACAATAGACAGACAGCAGTTATCTTAATAAACAGGTTACTGTGTATTATTATATCTGAGTGTCACATCAGCTGTTTTACTTCCTCTGATGCCTTTAAACTTCATATCGAAACTCAGTGTTGGCAATAGATTTTAAAATTTGTTTCCTGCTTTCTAACACTTATCAAATAATTTGATTTTGAGACAAAAGGAAATGGTTTGTGAACAAAATGTAATACAGCAAAGGACTGCTTCCTGTTTTCGTTATTAAACAAACTTTGAAAGTTTTGATTAGTGGGTAACTTTTATTCTTAATTACGAAATAATTAAACGTTAAAACAAAACACGTATTTGCTAGTCGAGAACGACATTAATTAAAGTAACCCTGGATTACATAGGAAATTCGGGAATTTTTAAAGATTTACTTCATTTCTTTCTATCAATTTTCATGTCTTTTGTTCACGCTAGAAAGAAGTATTATTTGTACTTAGATGCTAAATATTCTTGTAAAATGCAACAACATTTCTTAAAAGATAAGAAAATCGAATGGTGTAACAGAATTTTTCTTTAGTTTAATTACATGTTTTACTTAAAGTTTCCTGACACATTATACAGTTGTAGAATATAAACATAATGAAGAAAGATCTGAACTGTATTGTAATCTGTTCCTATACTTCTGGCGGTCACACATGGCCAGGTCGTTAAGGCACTCGACTCGTAAACTGAGGGTCGCGGGTTCGAATTCCGGCCACACCAAACATGCTCGCCCTTTTAGCCGCAGGACGTTATAACGTAACGGTTAATCCCATTATTCGTTGGTAAATGAACAGCCCAAGAGTTGGCGGTGGGTGGTGATGACTAGCTTCCTTCCTTCTAGTCTTCTACTGCTAAATTAGGGACGGCTAGCACAGATAGCTCTTGTGTAGCTTTTCGCAAAATTCACAAACCAAAGCTATGCTTCCATTAAAAATTATTATAAATGTGTGTGTGAGAGAGAGAGAGTATGTGCGACAAGTGTTTTTCGGTTTCAGGATTGGCTATAAAAACAATTTAATTAGAATTCCAAAAATGTTGAAAATATATTATAATATGCGATTTCAAACCCCTGCAATAACAAAACAATATGGAACAAACCTATTTGAGGTATAGTACAGAGCAGGGAAACAATATACACACTGTAAATAACACCTGAGAGGAGGCGTGTGTGTGTGTGTGTATATATGAATAAGAAATTAGTCGAAGTAAACAACATGAACTAACATGAACTACTTATACAGAGTTGAAATGTTCTGTTGCGTAGATGTAACGTTATCTATATTTAATATGTACAGAACCGATAAACGACGTGAAAATTATGAAAGAACATATAAATAAGGTCTGCTATTTAAGTGTACAGTTTATTTTCTAATATATAACAACACCAGTTCGCGACAATTGCTCTGAGCTATTAGTTATATATAAAATTGCCTTCATTAATTTATATATATCTCTATGAACTATTTATATTCCTCATAATGTACCCATCTTACATAGTCTCATTTTAGAAATAACCATTTTTAAAGGTATTTTAAAGACTGAATTAGTTAAGTAAAATTATAACTTGATAGAGTTTCTATTGTGCAGTTTTTACGTTTACTAAAGTAAAATTATCACTGTGAAAGACTTTAACATTGGATGTAGTAAAACATTTGTCTTAGCTTTTCGTTCTAACTACCACGATTCATAATTCTACGTTTGCTCATAACTTCTTAAACTACCACAATGCGTAATCCATATTTACCCACAGCTTCCTAAACTACCACATTACTTAATACCACGTTTATCTACAGCTTCCTAAACTACCACAATATTTAATACCACGTTTATCTACAGCTTCCTAAACTACCACAATACTTAATACCACGTTTATTCACAGCTTCCTAAACTACCACAACACATAAGTCTACGTTTGCTCATAATTTCCTAAACTATCACAATACATAATTCTACGTTTACTTATGGCTTCTTAAACTACCACAATGCGTAATCCATATTTACTCACAGCTTCCTAAATTGTCACAGTACATAATGTCACGTTTACTTATAGCTTCCTAAATTATTCCAATACATAATTATACGTTTTCTCATAGTTTTCTAAACTACCACAATACATAATCTATGTTTCATCGTAACATTGAATTCACTAAACTACCATCATACTGATATAATTATATAAATTACTGTGATAACAGTACCTTTGGTCTGTACGTATAAACTCTCTTTGTTTACTTAAACATTGCACAATATCTTTAAAAATATAACCACAAAGAAAATTCAAACCTTTAACGCTCAGAAGACTGTCCATCGTGACTTTTCAAGCCAATAGTTATTTATTTTGACACAAATCTATCTAATATACATATTGCAAACCCTGGTGATTGTCCCAGCCTTCGCCTGTCTCTCGTTTACAAAACTGTGCACGCCGATGAAGCTCAACATTCACTTTTGAAATGACGATAGAACAGACGTGAATAGTTTTGATGCCAAAGTGTATTTCGCAAACAGGGTATTCTACACTAAATTGTTAGGAATGATCATTAACAAATTAAACAATTTGGGTATTCTACACTAAATTGTTAGGAATGATCATTAACAAATTAAACAATTTGGGTATGCTTCACTAAATTGTTAGGAATGATCATTAACAAATTTAACAATTTGGGTATTCTACATTAAATTGTTAGGAATGATCATTAACAAATTAAACAATTTGGGTATTCTACACTAAATTGTTAGAAATGATTTTTAACAAATTAAACAATTTGGGTATTCTACACTAAATTGTTAGGAATGATCATTAACAAATTAAACAATTTGGGTATTCTACACTAAATTGTTAGGAATGATCATTAACAAATTTAACAATTTGGGTATGCTACACTAAATTGTTAGGAATGATCATTAACAAATTTAACAATTTGGGTATTCTACATTAAATTGTTAGGAATGATCATTAACAAATTTAACAATTTGGGTATTCTACACTAAATTGTTAGGAATGATCATTAACAAATTAAACAATTTGGATATTCTACACTAAATTGTTAGGAATGATCATTAACAAATTAAACAATTTGGGTATTCTACACTAAATTGTTAGGAATGATCATTAACAAATTTAACAATTTGGGTATTCTACACTAAATTGTTAGGAATGATCATTAACAAATTAAACAATTTGGGTATTCTACACTAAATTGTTAGGAATGATCATTAACAAATTTAACACTTTGAGTATGCTACACTAAATTGTTAGGAATGATCATTAACAAATTAAACAATTTGGGTATTCTACACTAAATTGTTAGAAATGATTTTTAACAAATTAAACAATTTGGGTATTCTACACTAAATTGTTAGGAATGATTATTAACAAATTAAACAATTTGGGTATTCTACACGAAATTGTTAGGAATGATCATTAACAAATTAAACAATTTGGGTATTCTACACTAAATTGTTAGGAATGAGCATTAACAAATTAAATAATTAATTGTATATCCATCGTATGTTATTGTAAAATAGCTCATAGTATGACTGCATTTCTCAACAATATTTTTTTCGAGATGGGTTATATAAGTAACTCAGAGACTTGTCTTTAAGTGAAACTAATAGTTTAACACAATTAACCTTCTTAAACAACTCGAAACTATTGGTTGACTTAAAATTTTCCTTTACTGGGAACGGGTATGTTAATTATACCACGTGGTTTCTTATTTCCAGCAACATACACTATACATTGAGTCTAGCTTCACTTTATTTTAAGTCGTTGAAGCCTTACTTACGTAAACAGAAATGCCATTTTTATTCCTCCATCAAGAAGCAACTGAACACATCAGAAAACCTTTATTCCCATTATTGTATTAGTTTGCTACTAATACGTGTATACACGAACACTTGGTTTTTACATTTTCTCTGAACTAAAATGGATACATGTCAGTACAATGCTCTACAATAATCAAATAAAAATTCATTATTATATTATTTTCCACTTACCACTTACGTAACTCTTGTTAACCATATACATTCCGTTTTATAAATTGATGACTGGAAAGCTAATGTGTTTACTATAGCAGCAGGGCAACATGGGTTATGTACAGGGTGTTCGAAAAGTCACTGTGCAATTTTGTCTGTTAATAAATGTATAAGTGCACAGTGAGTTTCCGAACACCCTGTAGTTTCTCTTTAGCTGACTTTGGTAAGATTTTGAAGAATATGCCGCCTTCTCTTCAATCCCCGTATATTGAAATAAAAAACGAACTTTCTAGTTGCAATTAGTTCATAGTAATTGCTATGCCTTTTGGGCATGCACAAAAAATTAACTGTAAAAAAACAAAACAGCCACTTGTTAATATTGTAATTAATGTGAAATCAACCACCGTATTTAGCAGTTTTTTAACTTAGTGTTAAGCAAGTTATAATCACGGGTGTGAAGTGAAAATAATTACTTCTTTATGGTACGTGTCTAAAAATAATTACTTCTTTATGGTACGTGTCTAAAAATAACTACTTCTTTATGGTACGTGTCTAAAAATAATTACTTTTTATGGTACGTGCCTAAAAATAATTACTTCTTTATGGTACATGTCTAAAAATAATTACTTCTTTATGGTACGTGCCTAAAAATAATTACTTCTTTATGGTACGTGTCTAAAAATAATTACTTCTTTATGGTACGTGTCTAAAAATAATTACTTCTTTATGGTACGTGTCTAAAAATAATTACTTCTTTATGGTACGTGTCTAAAAATAATTATTTCTTTATGGTACGTGTCTAAAAATAATTACTTCTTTATGGTACGTGTCTAAAAATAATTACTTCTTTATGGTACGTGTCTAAAAATAATTACTTCTTTATGGTACGTGTCTAAAAATAATTACTTCTTTATGGTACGTGTCTAAAAATAATTACTTCTTTATGGTACGTGTGTAAAAAGAATTACTTCTTTATGGTACGTGTCTAAAAAGAATTACTTCTTTATGGTACGTGTCTAAAAATAATTACTTCTTTATGGTACGTGTCTAAAAATAATTACTTCTTTATGGTACGTGTCTAAAAATAATTACTTCTTTATGGTACGTGTTTAAAAATAACTACTTCTTTATGGTACGTGTCTAAAAATAATTACTTTTTATGGTACGTGCCTAAAAATAATTACTTCTTTATGGTACGTGTCTAAAAATAATTACTTCTTTATGGTACGTGTCTAAAAATAATTACTTTTTTATGGTACGTGTCTAAAAATAATTACTTCTTTATGGTACGTGTCTAAAAATAATTACTTCTTTATGGTACGTGTCTAAAAATAATTACTTCTTTATGGTACGTGTCTAAAAATAATTATTTCTTTATGGTACGTGTCTAAAAATAATTACTTCTTTATGGTACGTGTCTAAAAATAATTACTTCTTTATGGTACGTGTCTAAAAAGAATTACTTCTTTATGGTACGTGTCTAAAAAGAATTACTTCTTTATGGTACGTGTGTAAAAAGAATTACTTCTTTATGGTACGTGTCTAAAAAGAATTACTTCTTTATGGTACGTGTCTAAAAATAATTACTTCTTTATGGTACGTGTCTAAAAATAATTACTCCTTTATGGTACGTGTCTAAAAAGAATTACTTCTTTATGGTACGTGTCTAAGATGGGGTGAAATACTTATACTGAACAGCCTTCCAGTGGCAGTGTACCCAAAGTAGGGTCCGGAAAGCTGCCAAACAATGGGCCTGAAACTAAGGTACTGAATTAATTTTTATTTTTAATTAACATTAAGATAATACACATTATACTGAATTAATTAACTTATACAGTATGTCAAAAGGATGTGTTACTGTTTTTAAATTACCGTGCTAAAGTAGTGGGGGAAAAGATAAAATAACATTTTAAGGAATTCTTATAAGTTGAATGGCCTCAGACGTTTCTAGTTACACCAAGGGAGCCTCAGACGTTTCTAGTTACATCAAGGGAGCCTCAGACGTTTCTAGTTACATCAAGGGAGCCTCAGACGTTTCTAGTTACATCAAGGGAGCCTCAGACGTTTTTAGTTACATGAAGAAAGCCTCAGACGTTTCTAGTTACATCATGGGAGCTTTAGACGTTTTTAGTTACTCAAGGGAGCCTCAGACTAAAATAATTTGGGGACCATTTCTATAGTGATGTGAAATACTTAACTTTACATCAAACATCACTTACTTTAACCGCAAGAGACACAAGCTGTTATTTTAGTGTAATTCTTACTTTTATACAGCCAGTCATCAAAACTTATAGTTTTATTTTACACATTTTCCCGAAAATTCATCAAGGACACAAACGTAATTCCGACGTTAAGTGGTATCGGGTCGATTGCCAGTAACAAAGTCGGTGATTCAATTAAACCTACAGTAATAAATCAACGGTAAGGTCCAAGTTAACTACAAACATGGTGGTTTTTCTAGAACAATAAATAACGAATCTCGTTCGGCATTTATTCAGAATGTCTTGAGTTCCATCAAAAATTCACGATGTTTTTCGTTTCTTGTGTGCGCAGTATTATTGATTATATCAATAAGAGGACCATTTATGTTCGAAAAGAAAATGTTGATTCTCTATAGCATTTTGAATTAGTGTCCAATTTATGTATAACATAGCTTCTCCACGTTGTATTCAGTATTATAACCGGGGAAGAAATAAGGGATTCTCATGGCGACTTAAACGACAAGATGTGATTGATTTTCAAATCTTTCACCAATAACAACTTAGCACGTTTACGGTAATACTGTAGACGTAGCAATTGATCAATGAAACCTAAAATAAGCAACTCAGTTTTTAAAATTAAAAAATATGACCATCGTTTAAAATACACACCAAACAACCTTATTTGGCAAACGGCCAGTATTAAAAGGTTTCCATAGCTTTACCAGCATAAGAAGTAAAAATCTACATGGCATGACCGGTTTTATAGAGAAAAGGCTTAACTTGTAGTAACCTATGTGGTATAAATATTGTACATAAGAAGTGAACATTTTTTCCAAAAATGTGCATTATCAGCAGCTAACCGTTCCATGTCCGGCATGGCCAGGTGGTTGAGGCACTTGAATTATAATCCGAGGGTCGCGGGTTTGAATCCCCGTCACATTAAACATGCTCTCCTGTTCAGCCGTGGGTGCGTTATAATGTGACGGTCAATCCCACTATTCGTTGGGGAAAGAGTAGCCTAAGAGTTGGCGATGGGTAGTGATGACTAGCTGTCTTCTCTTTAGTCTTACACTGCTAAATTAGGGACGGCTAGCCCAGATAGCCCTCGTGTAGCTTTGCGCGAAATACAAAAGAAACTAAACCAACCCTTCTTCCTTATAATTAACTTATAGTGGAAAATTTCTCTTGATTCATTAATATTCAATTCACTTTGGGAGTTTGGTTAATTAAAAATCGTCGGTTCATGCCATTGTACTGAGCAACCCGTTTCCACAATGTATTCAGTAAGATAAGTTAGCATATTTTATTATGTACACAACTTTTATGTTCATTAAGATGATAATTGAAGTTACGTTTAGTTTGACCGACATATTCTATTTGCTTTCACGCATAATTTGATGTATACCTTCATTAAAATATCTAAAACATAAATGGTATCAAAAATTGAATGGAAGTATGGTTGAGGAATACATTGGAAATTTAGATACTTATATCTTAAATATATAGTAACATGACTGTAATATTAATTTTATTATCATAGTCACTGTTTGACCTAATACTCTGCTTCGTAAATATTGAGTTATATTTTTTGTATTATACTTTCAACGTTGACTTTGGTTTGTCTAACGGTTCTTTTTTCAATATCTGAAACGAAATACATCACTTTATTTTACTCAGCAGATTACAGAGAACAAAAACTAAATAACTGAAGATCTAATCCATAGATCAAAATATAAACCTTACACTGGTGAAAACGATGAACGAAAACTGTTCGAAAAGTATCTATAGTCAAAATAATAATACGTAATATACACAATGTACAGTAATTGATAATACGTAATATACACAATGTACAGTAATTAATAATACGTAATATACACAATGTACAGTAATTAATAATACGTAATATACACAATGTACGGTAATTAATAAAACGTAATATACACAATGTACAGTAACTAATAATAAGTAATATACACAATGTACAGTAATTAATAATACGTAATATACACAATGTACGGTAATTAATAAAACGTAATATACACAATGTACAGTAACTAATAATAAGTAATATACACAATGTACAGTAACTAATAATAAGTAATATACACAATGTACAGTAACTAATAATAAGTAATATACACAATGTACTGTAACTAACAATAAGTAATATACACAATGTACAGTAACTAATAATAAATAATATACACAATGTACGGTAACTAATAATAAGTAATATACACAATGTACAGTAACTAATAATAAGTAATATACACAATGTACAGTAATTAATAATACATAATATACACAATGTACAGTAACTAATAATAAGTAATATACACAATGTACAGTAATTAGTAATAAGTAATATACACAATGTACAGTAACAAATGATAAGTAATATACACAATGTACAGTAACTAATAATAAGTAATATACACAATGTACAGTAACTAATAATAAGTAATATACACAATGTACAGTAACTAATAATAAGTAATATACACAATGTACGGTAACTAACAATAAGTAATATACACAATGTACAGTAACTAATAATAAGTAATATACACAATGTACGGTAACTAATAATAAGTAATATACACAATGTACAATAACTAATAATAAGTAATATACACAATGTACAGTAACTAATAATAAGTAATATACACAATGTACAGTAATTAATAATAAGTAATATACACAATGTACAGTAACTAATAATAAGTAATATACACAATGTACAGTAATTAATAATAAGTAATATACACAATGTACAGTAACAAATAATAAGTAATATACACAATGTACAGTAACTAATAATAAGTAATATACACAATGTGCAGTAACTAATAATAAGTAATATACACAATGTACAGTAACTAACAATAAGTAATATACACAATGTACAGTAACTAATAATAAGTAATATACACAATGTACTGTAACTAACAATAAGTAATATACACAATGTACAGTAACTAATAATAAATAATATACACAATGTACGGTAACTAATAATAAGTAATATACACAATGTACAGTAACTAATAATAAGTAATATACACAATGTACAGTAATTAATAATACGTAATATACACAATGTACAGTAACTAATAATAAGTAATATACACAATGTACAGTAATTAGTAATAAGTAATATACACAATGTACAGTAACAAATAATAAGTAATATACACAATGTACAGTAACTAACAATAAGTAATATACACAATGTACAGTAACTAATAATAAGTAATATACACAATGTACAGTAACTAATAATAAGTAATATACACAATGTACGGTAACTAATAATAAGTAATATACACAATGTACAGTAACTAATAATAAGTAATATACACAATGTACAGTAACTAATAATAAGTAATATACACAATGTACAGTAACTAACAATAAGTAATATACACAATGTACAGTAACTAATAATAAGTAATATACACAATGTACGGTAACTAACAATAAGTAATATACACAATGTACAGTAACTAATAATAAGTAATATACACAATGTACGGTAACTAATAATAAGTAATATACACAATGTACAATAACTAATAATAAGTAATATACACAATGTACAGTAACTAATAATAAGTAATATACACAATGTACAGTAATTAATAATACGTAATATACACAATGTACAGTAACTAATAATAAATAATATACACAATGTACAGTAATTAGTAATAAGTAATATACACAATGTACAGTAACAAATAATAAGTAATATACACAATGTACAGTAACTAATAATAAGTAATATACACAATGTACAGTAACTAATAATAAGTAATATACACAATGTACAGTAACTAACAATAAGTAATATACACAATGTACAGTAACTAATAATAAGTAATATACACAATGTACGGTAACTAATAATAAGTAATATACACAATGTACAGTAACTAATAATAAGTAATATACACAATGTACGGTAACTAATAATAAGTAATATACACAATGTACAGTAACTAACAATAAGTAATATACACAATGTACAGTAACTAATAATAAGTAATATACACAATGTACAGTAACTAATAATAAGTAATATACACAATGTACGGTAACTAATAATAAGTAATATACACAATGTACAGTAACTAATAATAAGTAATATACACAATGTACAGTAACTAATAATACGTAATATACACAATGTACAGTAATTAATAATACGTAATATACACAATGTACAGTAATTAATAAAACGTAATATACACAATGTACAGTAACAAATAATAATTAATATACACAATGTACAGTAACAAATAATAATTAATATACACAATGTACAGTAACAAATAATAAGTAATATACACAATGTACAGTAACTAATAATAATTAATATACACAATGTACAGTAACAAATAATAATTAATATACACAATGTACAGTAACAAATAATAAGTAATATACACAATGTACAGTAACAAATAAGTAATATACACAATGTACAGTAACACTGGTTTCACGTGGAAAGGGGGAGAGATATCCAAATAAAAAACCTCGAGCGATTTTATAACAAATCCACGTTTTATTACACTCTATGAACGACATAAATTTGAATTTTTGTTTTCAAAGTAATAGCTATGGTGTAGTTCTAGAGAAGTAGGTTAGGAATTTACCGATGAAGGTATTTTATAGTATATAGTATATAGTATATGTATTATATTATATAGTATATATATTATATACTAGTTCATCCAACTGACTTATAAAAACCTGTTATATTTATATATAACATTTTTTTGTCTTCGCTGAAATTTATCAATACAAGACTTCTTTCTGTTTTGTATTTCTCAAAGATCAGAAAGTTGTATTTGATTCGTAGATTAAATAGAGAGAATATTCCCAAGTTTTAGTAGATATTTTATATATATGTCAACTTTCAAGAATAACTGTTAGTCTATAACCTGCTTAAAGTAATCTCGTTAATAGAAGTGATTAAGCAGAACAAATTGTATTCAGTCTATGTCTTATGATATAAGAAAAGATTAATTAATTTTATTTAGATCGGGGGGATCAGGAATTTCACTAAAATAAAAACCAAATGTTGATAAAAAGGTTCATATAACACATTCAGGAAATACATATTTTAAGGTTGAGAGAATCCTAACAGCTAGTGTTAACCGGGCTGTGGAGTGAAAAGTCCCAGGTTCGAGCCCCCAATGTGCCGCTGAACACACCCTACGTTTTCAGCTGTGGGAATTTTTAAAAGTGAAAGTCAACCTCATTGATCGGTTACTATTGGCTACATAATGAATGGGCGATGTTGAATGTTTAACTCCCTTCAGTCAGGAGCTCTAAATTAAGGGCGTCTGTGAATAAATCTTGTAGCCTATGACCTGACCTGTTGACCCCATGTGTCAGTTTAATACAGTTCAGATTGAAATTACCCCACCATAGCTAACACTTTAAAGCCGACGTTATTACCAGTAAGGAAACTGTTTTTTTTTTTTTTTACAAACTAATATCTATCAAATGTTCTGGTGATTTAGTCCAAGATTTTAAGTGGAAAAAAATGTCAGTCTGAGAATTCTATAAATGAGTATTCATAACTTACGAAACTTCTGCTATGTAAAGGTTACCTTTAATATTGTACCCCGCTGGTACAGCGGTAAGTCTACCGATTTACGACACTGCAATCAGGGATTCGATTCCCTTTGGTGGACTCCGCAGATAGCCCAATGTGGCTTTGCTATAAGAAAAAAACACACACACCTTTAATATTACTGACTATATATTACGATTGAATACTAATTACATGGAAGAATTGTTTGTTTGTTTGTTTTGAATATAGCGCAGAGCTACTCGAGGGCTATCTGCGCTAGCCGTCCCTAATTTAGTAGTGTAAGACTAGAGGGAAGGCAGCTAGTCATAACCACCCACCGCCACTCTTGGGCTACTATTTTACCAACGGGATTGACCGTTACATTATAACACCCCCATGGCTGAAAGGGCGAGTACGTTTGGTGCGACCGCGATTCAAACCAGCGTCCCTCGGATTGCTAGTCGAACGCCTTAACGCGCTTGGCCATGCTGGGCCCTACATGGTAGAAAATAAACTAAATCGATGAATTCGTATTTATAAAATTAACGCTTTTCATCGGTTTGGAGCTACGAGTTTTGATGGACATCGACCTTATTTTAAAATACTTTCAAGTCTTCATTTTAGTCTGCTCAATATCTAGAAATTTTTGATTAATTAAAATTGTTTTTCTTGAGTTTTGATATTAATTATTATTGCTCAGCTATTAAGTGGCGCAAACAATATGCCGATGTTGATTATTCTGTACATTAACGATCATGTGTAATCTAAACATTTAAGTATTAGAATCCAATTTAGAAAAATGTTATGTTTTTGCTGAGTACAGTGTCAAGCGGGGAGTTTGACTGGGGCGGTACACCTGTCAAAAAGTAACGCAGGTGTCCTAAGGCGAACTCAGTGAAGACTGAAACCTCGAGTAGAGCAAAAGGACAAATGCTTGTTTGATCTCGATTTCCAGTACGAATGAGGACCATGAAAGCGGGGGGCTATCGATCCTTGTTTGTTTGTAATAAAGCACAAAGCTGCACAATATGATCTACCCATTACAAGTACCGAAATCCGGTTTTTCGCGTTGCAAGTCCGTAGAGATGCCGATGTGCCACTAGGGGGCAATAGTGAATAAAATGATTTTATATTTATTATATACTTTGTCTTGCACAAAGTAATTCCCCGTTGCACATTATATTTTCGAATTTGCTCGTTTTAGAAAGAAGTTTTTGGCTTTCTCATTTGAATGAGAATTTCTCACAAAACTACACGAGTTCTATCTACGCTAGCCGTCCCTAATTTAACAATGTAAGACCAGAGGGAAGGCAGCTAGTCATCACCACCCACCGCCAACTCTTGGACTGCTCTTTTACCAACGAATAGTGGAATTCACCGTGACATTGTAAAGCCCCACGGCTGAAAGGGCGAGCATATTTAGTATAACTGGGATTCGAACCCGCGACCCTCAGATTACGAGTCAAACGCCCCCACCTGGTCATGCCGGGCCCAGGAAGGAACTTAATAAACTCTATTTGAAGGAGAAAAAAGTGCAAACAACAACCTATTTCTTTCTTTAAAGGAAATGTTACTAACATGAGGAATTATCTAAGAGTTGCATAACACACAGGTTTACCTCTAAGTTTCAATAAATCTAAATTTGTAAAACAGCTCAATACGATGTAACTCGGTTTACGGTGAAATTTGTGCAAGGAGTGCATAGCCTCTTAACTCGAAATTCCGGTTTCCTCCTGAGGGTTTGAAAATCAATACCCAGGAAGAACCAACAGAACACTTCCTATCTGTAACTTTCCCTGTGAATTATGTTTGTGATGCGATGTTGTGTTCTAATAATTTCGTACTCTCTATTTTTTTATTTGAATAGCTCCGTGGAGGGATGTTTGCAAAATAAACTCGTAACGTGTTGAACTGTGAACCTAACATAAAAAACACACAAGTTTGTTTTCTATAAGCTTGAAAACAAATACGGTTTCTTCCAAATGTAAAAAGACTCTATATATTGTTTTAACTGATAATATGTTTTAATAATACAAAACCACTGCTGTGTCACCAACGTTGTTGTCTTTAGTAAAACAAGAAAAAACATTGTAATTATATGTATGTTACATCAGAGCTCCTTTTTGGTTATCTTGTTTATAACCTGGTGATGTGTATTTGTTTTTGTTTGTTTTTTTGGAATTTCGCACAAAGCTACTCGAGGGCTATCTGTGCTAGCCGTCCCTAATTTAGCAGTGTAAGACTAGAGGAAGGCAGCTAGTCATCACCACCCACCGCCAACTCTTGGGCTACTCTTTACCAACGAATAGTGGGATTGATCGTCACATTATACACCCCCACGGCTGGGAGGGCGAGCATGTTTAGCGCAACGCGGGCGCGAACCTGCGAGCCTTAGATTACGAGTAAAAGAAAAAAAAAAGAACATTGCATTTACCGGGTTATTTGGTCTATCTTTAAACTTAGAAATATCTATCATTCAGCTATAAATGATTTTTACTTTGAACAACTTGCCTTAATAAGCCCCCCCCCGTGTGACAGAGGTAAGTTTATGAACTTACAACAATAAAATCCGTGGTTCGACTCTCCTCGGAATGCGTAGGAGATAGTCTAATGAGGCTTTGCTCTGGAACAAACAATTATATAAGGCCTTATGTTGAAAATATATTCACTGTGAAGGTAAGATAATGAGCATTTAATTTAGGGTTAAAGTCTGATTTCTGTGACGGTTAATATTATTCATGAGGAATTATCTGACGTTTGTGTTAAACGTGTAAACTATTTACACAAATTATATTTATTAGCCATTAACGCTGGAATTTACAAGTTTAGTATTGATTTTCTTATCCGTTATACTTGTAACATTTATATGTGTGAGAAAAACCGGTGAACAAATAAAATGAAGCAAGGCCTATTTTTGGAGATAAACTGAAGATTTCTCGTACGTTTTTTTTTTATACAGACGATAATTTTAATATTAAACTAGCTTTTGTAAGTCACTAAGTTTTAATAGGTTGGTGATTAGTTAGTTTATCACACAAAAATGTTAAAACTGATTGGAACTGATTTATTTGTAAACCAGTTCATTAAAATGCATCTTAGATATCCGTATGAATATTATTCAATTATATCAGAACATAATATTTGAATTTGATTAGCTTTAAGCACAAAACTACACAATGGGCTATCTGTGATTTAACTTGTTTTGAATTTCGCGCAAAGCTACAGAGGGCTATCTGCGCTAGCCGTCCCTAATTTAGCAGTGTAAGAGCAGAGGGAAGGCAGCTAGTCATCACCGCCAACTCTTCGGCTGCTCTTTTATCAACTAATAGTGGGATTAACCGTGACGTTATAACGTCCCCACAGCTGAAAGGGCGAGCATGTTTGGTGTGACGGCGATTCGAGGCCGCGATTTTCAGATTACGAGTCGAGTACATTAATTACCTAGCTATGCCGGGCTGAGCTGTCTGCACTCTGCCCACAGCGGGTATCGAAATCTAGTTTTCATAGCATCGTAAGCTTGCAAACTTACCTCTGAGACACTCGTTGTGGGAGGGGCACATAATATCAAAGAGACGTCACACCCATAACAACACTATTCGTTTAAGAACATGTTGGAATGCGAAAAATAAAATATAACAATAGTATGTTTTATTCATTTATTAATTTTAAAACAATATTTATTGTTTCTATGTTGCTTGCTCAAAGAATTCATTTTCAGAGCGTCATGACCAAATCATGAAGGAAAACAAGTTTTTTTTTTTTAATTTTGCACAAAGCTACTCGAGGGCTATCTGTGCTAGCCGTCCCTAATTTAGCAGTGTAAGACTAGAAGGAAGGCAGCTAGTCATCACCACCCACTGCCAACTCTTGGGTTACTCTTTTATCAAGGAATAGTGGGATTGGTCATCACATTATAACGCCCCCACGGCTGAAAGGGCGAGCATGTTTAGCGCGACGGAGATGTGAACCCGCAACCCTCAGATTACGAGTCGCACGCCTTAACACGCTTGGCCATGCCGGGCCCTTGAAGGAAAACAAACAAATAAAAATTCTCACTAGACATCTCGAAATTCTATGTAGACATCTGATTGGTATTATTTAGTATTCGTAATATATTCGTATTTATTAAGTTGAAAACTGCGAATACCCTGGTTTGTTCTAAAACTTCGCTCTTTTACTGCTGATAAAAACGAGTTGGATGCTTCAATGCATCACAGCTCATTCTTGGTCATTTATGATTCACAATAAGTTTGGGTCAGTGACCAGCCAGTGTCATTAAATTACTAACAAAGCTTTTAAAAACGTCATTGTTTAGCGGGACGAGTCACTTAAATTTAATCCTTTTTAATATTTTTTATAGTAATTAGCCCAATTTAGGATAATGGTTTGTAACGCATTTCTGTTGTTCGTGCTATTGTATCACTCGTCTGAACTGAGTGTAAGTCTTATTAAAGGTGGATGAATTTGTCATCTTTAATGAAATGATATATATATATATATATTTAAGTTCCTTTTTTTCAGGCGCTTGTTTGTGGGTCGTTCTTATACCTTTTGTGTGTTTTCTTGTAGCAAAGCCCAATCGGGTTATTTGTTGAGCCCATCAAGGGGAATCGAACCGGTGGTTGTAGGGTTGTAAATCCGTAGAGTTACCGGTGTACTAGTGGGGCATGCATTTTTTGTATGGAGTGTTCGTGTATTCTATTAAAGAAGTGGATTATATTTTTTTCTTTTTCTACTATTAAAACAAAATATTACAACGTTCAGGCCTCCGTACAGGCACAGACTTCAAAATTTAAAATATTATGTTTTTAAATTTCTGTCGTTCTTGGTTATTTTGTTTTATAACAGATTAAAAGTCCTTCAGTGTGACATCGGTAAGTTTACAGATTTACAACAATAAAATCAGCAGTTGATTCAAATCGGACATCACATCTGATGTGGGTTTGCCATTAATAAAACACACAATGAATTGTAAGGTTATGCATTAATAGCCCATATTTTGAATTATCTTTATAAATTATTTAAAGTAATTTGATGATTAGGTTTGGCGAATTTTTAAACCATTTCTTTATATACTTTATTTCATTAATTTTCTCTTAGGAACAAATTTTTCAAGTTATCTTTCATGGTTCGAACCTGGTTTAAAAATATTCTATTTGAAGCTCTGTTTGTTAATTTAACGGACGTAATAAACTCTCTAGTGGTCCAGCGGTCAGTCTACGGATTTACAACTCTAAAATCAGCAGTTCAATTCTACTTGGTGGACTCGGTAGATAGCCTGATGTGGCTTTGTTATAAGAAAACACACCAATGAAAAAACTGCCAAATTTATTTAATTTTAAAACACATGGTTGATTATTCAATGAAAACCTGATCACAGAGAAATTAATTTCTCATCAAACTTCAAGATTTTGTTTCTTTGTGCTTTCTATCGACTTGTAAGATTCTCATTGAATGTAAACCGATTTCTGTCATGGGCTTATTTCTGACATATTTAAAAAAATGTTTTTTTTCGGCATTAGATGAAACACTTAATGGCCCTTTGGCATATTTTTCATGTGCAGATCTTCAAATCAGTTTGTTCTGAATAGCAGGAAACATCTTGTTCTGACTAAAAGTAAAAGCGGACTTTGAAGAACGCTTTTAAGTATTTCTATCACGAGGTAGAAAGAAAAAGTGATAAATGTGACGGAATAAAACTTTTATTAAAAAATATATACAGTCATTTTTATAAAATATATTAAACTTTGTCCTGAAGACGTCACTGAAAGTGTCATATTTTATTCTCAAATGGTATAATTTTCAGAGGATTTAGAAAAAAAACTTTCTTATTTCAGTAATTTTATTAGCTGATGTTATCCGTGACTTAAGAGAGATTTTTTGTTTGATAAAGCTATGAAATATAGATAAAAATATGTATACAATAAACAGACTTAAGTTTTATATAGATAGAAATATGTATACAATAAACAGACTTAAGTTTTATATAGATAGAAATATGTATACAATAAACAGACTTAAGTTTTATATAGATAGAAATATGTATACAATAAACAGACTTAAGTTTTATATAGATAGAAATATGTATACAATAAACAGACTTAAGTTTTATATAGATAGAAATATGTATACAATAAACAGACTTAAGTTTTATATAGATAGAAATATGTATACAACAAACAGACTTAAGTTTTATATAGATAGAAATATGTATACAATAAACAGACTTAAGTTTTATATAGATAGAAATATGTATACAATAAACAGACTTAAGTTTTATATAGATAGAAATATGTATACAATAAACAGACTTAAGTTTTATATAGATAGAAATATGTATACAATAAACAGACTTAAGTTTTATATAGATAGAAATATGTATACAATAAACAGACTTAAGTTTTATATGGATAGAAATATGTATACAATAAACAGACTTAAGTTTTATCGTGAAATATCAAGTGAAATGTTCGAAAAGATTCTAAACAATAAATATTCTTTTAGGTAAGGGTGGTTATAAGGAACACAGACTTAGCTGTAAAAAATTAGATCAACTTAAAGTTTAAATTTTGGTAGAGGATATTACATATAATTTATATAACATATAGAAGTATAAGAAAAGACAAGGTACCAAAATTACTTCTTGACCTGGTCTGGTGGTTAAGGTGATCGACTCGCGAACTCGAATCCCTGTCCTTCGAATTTGTTCGTCCTTTTACCCATGTGAGAAATATATGTGACGATCAATTACACTATTTGTTGGTGAAAGAAAAGCCCAAGATGTGGTGGCGAGTGTTATTTACCAGCTGTTTTCATTCTAGTCCATCACAACTAAATCAGGGACGACATAAATCAGGGACGACTACTAGCGCAGGTAGTCTTAAACAGCTTTGCGCGAAATTCGCACCAAATTAAAATTCTTGTTTTGTGATAGCGCTACATAAAAAAACACAAAAATAAACAAACAAGTAAAGTCGGATCAATTCTAAAAATAAATGTGGATAGTTTTAGAATGCCCACGTACAATTCTTTATTTTATGAAAAACATAAAAAAAATCTCTTTGATGGCCTGGCATGGCCAAGTGGTTAGGGCGCTTGACTCGTAATCTGATGGTCGCAGGTTCGAATCTCCATCACACCAAACATGCTCGCTCTTTCAACCGTGGGGACGTTATAACGTGACGGTAAGTCCCCCCTATTGGTTGGTAAAAGAGTAGCCCAAGAGTTGGCGGTGGGTGATGATGACTAACTGTCTTTCCTCTAGTCTTAAACTGCTAAATTAGGTACGAATATCGCAGATAGCTCTCATGTAGTTGTAAAAAACCCTTTAGTGACACAACAGTTTGTCTGCAAACTTACAATTCTAAAACACAGGTTTCAACACTTGTGGTGAGCAGAGCACAGATAGTTCATTGTGTAGCTTTGTGCTTAATCCCAAACAAAGAAACAAAAATCTTACTTTGGCAGTAAATAACTAGAATTAAGACAAGTTGTTAATATATATTTCCATGATTCAATTGCCGTATTTCCACATCGTCTCTCTTAGTTTCGTCTGTGTTAACACAGTGGGGTACCTAGCTCTCTAGTCCAACCTTGGTAGTGTTATATACTTGTACACTAAATTGTAACGTAAATAAAACACAACAATTTTCCATTTGTTTCCTGTAATATAACATGACTAATGCAAAGGAACGAAAGACTAGCAGCCGATTCACAAGAAAGGAGTCAGTGTTTGCTGTTCCAGATCTATATAAAGTTGGGCCTTTCAGAAACTGCGGACTCATGGGTCCTAAAAAGTGTTAATTTTACGTATGTTAGACATGTTTCTATAATAATTACGATCTACTATAATCAGACGCAATACTGAAAGCGAAAAATTATTAATTTTATTCAATACACAAACGGACCTTTCATGAGCAAAGCCTAAGTTGGGACAGGCAGGCCTCTGGAGCTTTGGGCTTTGGAGCAACTGCCCGGCTTCTTTACCTATATGTACTCTGCTATTTAGCCACTTATCCCACATGTTGGCAATTCCATTTTCTCTTAGGTTCTGACTTTTTATTTCTTATAATTGTTTTCTCGTAAACTATCGTCATCTTTGAAGCTTCATGTGATTTGACTTTTTTTTTCTTTTTGTCTGCATTTTGTACTAAAACTGTCTCAGCATAGAAACAGCTTCAAATTCTCTGCAGACAGCATTTTGTTATCAACGTAAAGCCCTTACGAACGTCATCCTACAGAAGCGTGAGCGTAGTGAAACGTCAGTATAAATTTATAAGAACAAATTCGACTTACAGTTTTATTTTAGTAGAAAATACAGCTGGTGTAACATTATCTTTACCTAGTGACAGCATTAAAACAGATCCTTGTTCTCTCTCTTTAGTTAGAAATGTTGTCAACCGTTTATATTAACATAGTTACATGAAAAATCGTTCAGACGTCGTGACTGGAAAATTCAAAAAATTTCTATCTTCGTTTTGAGACTTTTCCAAGTTGGTTGTTACTTTATCAGTCTGTTACTTACTATATCACGAATCAACAAGAAATGGAGAAGATATCTAGTCTGTTTTAAATATTCTTTCTCCTTGTTTTCGTGATTTGCAACTGTTTCTACTTATTTTTCACATTCTATTTTTTTAGTCCTGTTAGTTAAGAAGACGAAATATCAGTGCCACCCTACTTTAATGTTGATGCATATAGCGATTTCTATGTAAATTTCATACTTTAGGATTACACATCTAGCTACCAAAATTTCATTTAGCTCACTTAAAAATACGTTAAACATGATAAACAAATAGTATGTACAATACTTAAAAGAAATTTTCGTGTAAAAATGACACTAATAATAATTGCTGTTGTTTAAAATGACACTAATAATAATTGCTGTTGTTTAAAATGACACTAATAATAATTGCTGTTGTTTAAAATGTCACTAATAATAATTGCTGTTGTTTAAAATGGCACTAATAATAATTGCTGTTGTTTAAAATGTCACTAATAATAATTGCTGTTGTTTAAAATGGCACTAATAATAATTGCTGTTGTTTAAAATGTCACTAATAATAATTGATGTTGTTTAAAATGTCACTAATAATAATTGCTGTTGTTTAAAATGACACTAATAATAATTGCTGTTGTTTAAAATGGCACTAATAATAATTGTTGTTGTTTAAAATGACACTAATAATAATTGCTGTTGTTTAAAATGTCACTAATAATAATTGCTGTTGTTTAAAATGACACTAATAATAATTGCTGTTGTTTAAAATGTCACTAATAATAATTGCTGTTGTTTAAAATGTTTAATAATTGCTGTTGTTTAAAATGGCACTAATAATAATTGCTGTTGTTAATAAAATGTTTAAAATGTCACTAATAATAATTGCTGTTGTTTAAAATGGCCCTAATAATAATTGCTGTTGTTTAAAATGGCACTAATAATAATTGCTGTTGTTTAAAATGGCCCTAATAATAATTGCTGTTGTTTAAAATGACACTAATAATAATTGCTGTTGTTTAAAATGACACTAATAATAATTGCTGTTGTTTAAAATGTCACTAATAATAATTGCTGTTGTTTAAAATGGCACTAATAATAATTGCTGTTGTTTAAAATGGCACTAATAATAATTGCTGTTGTTTAAAATGACACTAATAATAATTGATGTTGTTTAAAATGACACTAATAATAATTGCTGTTGTTTAAAATGGCACTAATAATAATTGCTGTTGTTTAAAATGGCACTAATAATAATTGCTATTGTTTAAAATGACACTAATAATAATTGCTGTTGTTTAAAATGGCACTAATAATAATTGCTGTTGTTTAAAATGGCATTAATAATAATTGCTGTTTTTCGATCCATTTTCGCAAATTATTTCCACTGGCATTAGACGAGCACGCTTTACGTGCTTATAAAGCAATACCTTAGAATTTCGTTTAAAATTGCCGTTAATGTAAACTTATGTCAGTATTAGCATTAAAGCGTGCGACTCGTAATCTGAGGGTCGCGGGTTCGTGCTCGCCTTTTCAGCCTTGGGGGCATATAATGTTACAATCAGTCCCAATATTCGTTGGCAAAAGAGAAGCCCAAGAGTTGGCGGTGGGTGGTGATGACTAGCTGCCTTCCCTCTAGTCTTACACTGCTAAATTAGGGACGGCTAGCGCAGACAGCCCTCGTGTAGCTTTGCGCGAAATTAAAAAAACAACAAAAAATAAACAATCCTTTAAGACGTTAACTGTATCAAACTAAGCCTTGATTCAACTAAAATCAAATAATGATCTGATTTTTTTTCAGGGTGATAAAAGTAGTAGATATCAAGACACGTGGTTGTGTGTCGTGCGGTCAACACAAGCTGCTGAAGGACAGAATGTGTGTTAACATGAGTGACAGTTTAGGGATTTTCCATCTTTTCTATCTCGGACTGTGGTAATCCAAACTGACACACGTTTTCAATTGATGTGCTACACTAGATTCTTATCTCATACACCAAAATTCAAGGCAATTTATTAAGAAATATGTTAAATATAACATCTTCAGTTTCGATTTAGTTTATTCCTTTTATTCTCTTTGCATCAAAAGTACGGAAAGTTTGTTTTATAGAAAAACATATTTAAGTTGTATGTTGTTGTTTTTCTCTTCAAATTTGACACATTCGTAGTTCTGTTCAACCTACCGTTAGAAGTCTCATTTGGTATATGTGCAATGCTTTCAATAAAAATCGCTCAAATTTGACGAAACCTATTTGCGCATGCGTACGCGAAAACGTCACGTGAGCTCTGACGTTTTTATCACAGATTCAACTAGCAGTAAAAGTGGATAGTTTTTATTTTTTGTCATTTAGGTTAAACGCGGTTGGTTTAAAGCAACAAAACTATAAGATGAAAGTACGTGGAGATATGTAAGTATTGGTTAGACCAACTAAGTTTTCAGTGCTAATACTTTGGTCTCGCTACAAAGAGTTATGATATGTTGCAAAACACAACATTTCAAGTGCAAACAACAGTTGATGCTTAGATCTTATCTTTAGAGAAAAAGTATCAATTTATATAGTTTATTAAAAAGAACAAAATTATAGCGTTCTTGTGTTGCAGGAGAATAGAAAAATATATATTCTATAAAAGTTTCAAACACCTCAATAAACAATATTAAAGAAACTAAACATTTGTATTATACCAGGATCTTTATTTCTGTGTATGTTACATTGAAGAAAAGTTGAAACATGTTCTTATTGCTTGTTTCGAATTTCGCGCAAAGCTACACGAGAGCTATCTGAGTTAGCCGTCCTTAATTTAGCAGTGTAAGACTAAAGAGAAGGCAGCTAGTCATCACTACCCACCGCCAACTCTTGGGCTACTCTTTTACCAACGAATAGTGGGATTGGCCGTCACATTATAACACCCCCACGGCTGAAAGGGCGAGTGTGTTTGGTGTGACGGGGATTCGAGCCCACGACCCTCGGATTACGAGTCAAAAACCTTAACCACCTTGTCATACCAGGCCTATTGTTTTGAAGGTCCTAGTGAACGCTCTACGAAACTGCGATGGACTTTTTTCACGAAGAGGTTGATTGTGATTGGTGGGTATCTTTAAGTGGTCTACTGAGACTCTCTTAAACTGATACTCTCATGACACAGAGATAAATGATATTGTTTTTTTTTACGAGGGTAAATGCATTATCCTTCTTACTCGGAAAACGACTTCATTATTATCTCTGTAGTGAATGGTTCGTACTCGTAACTTTGCAGACAGCTCAATACGAAAAAGGAAATCTCATAGTGAATTGTAGTTGGACTAAAATAATAACGTTCATATAACTTTAGCATTCCTTATACATGTCATTGCTTTCAAGTGTAACTCAGCAAAGTGATAATATTATATGTTTTTTGTGATATAAACACATGTGTAACACCATATTCCCTCCGTTTCTCTGTCCAATGTTTGCCTTTTATATGTGTATGTATGATTTAATTTCAGTGTCTCGTTGACAATATGGCAAACTGTAGAATGATTATACTTACTAAACCACACGTACTTGATCAGTTACTAGACACAGCAGGCAGATTAACGAATAATCACACTTACTAAACCACACGTACTAGATCAGCTACTAGACACAGCAGACAGAGCAACAAGAAAAATGATTAAAACAATTATGTTATAATTACATATTGCAGCATATTTGTCTTATTAACGAAGCAACTGACAATAATGTGAACATTATTTATACAAATGGCTCTTTGTTCTCTGATCAACACGGGTATCGAAACCCGGTTTCTAGGGGATAAGTCTACAGGCATACCGCTGTGCCACTTGTGGGACATTTTGTATAAGAAAAGGTGACATCACGACATTTATCGGAATTGGTGGTAAGTAACATATTTTGGACAAAGCATGTCTCCGAAAATGTTTTTTATTTTCCTTTAGCTCTTTTAAACTGATTATTACAAACCACAATTTTAACTTTCCTTTTTTTCAATTTTGCAACATCTTGAACTGACGTTGGTTTTTTTTTGTCCAAATTTGAAGAAGAAGAAATAACTGTAAGCTGTACGCCGCGCCACTGCAATTCTATTTTTTGTAGATAATTTATTAAATTTTTTTAAACTTTAAATGTAGGTTAATTTCAAGCCAATTGGGTGTGATATTCTTCATGTGTAAAGTTTGTATTACTTTCTATATGACGTGTAACTGAATACAAAACTCATTATACAACAACGTTGTGTACTAACAATCAAAATGGTGGACCTTGTTTGTTTGTTTTGAATTTTGCACAAAGCTACTCGAGAGCTATGTGTGCTAGCCGTCCTTAATTTAGCAGTGTAAGACTAGAGGAAAGACAGCTAGTCATCACCACCTACCGCCAACTCTTGGGCTACTCTTTTACCAAGGAATAGTGGGATTGGCCGTCACATTATAACGCCCCCACGGATGAAAGGGCGAGCATGTTTGGCGCGATCGGGATGCGAACCCGCGACCTTCAGATTACGAGTCGCACGCCTTAACACGCTTGGCCATGCGGGGCCAAATGGTAGACAACAAGCGCATAAACATAGGTTATATACAATTGTTTACTATGGAGCAATTACTTCATCAAATGTACTTTGATTCCTTATCAACGTTATGGAATCATATGCTAGCTTCCATGGGCTTAAAACTTGTTGAAATTAGCATGAAACTGAGCATTTTTCAAAGAGCATATGCACCCATTCATGAAATTTATAATCTATTACCTGTTAACATAGTTTATTTTGAATACTGTATGGTCAAATGTCAACGCAGTTACTTATGGAGTAGATAGGTCAGTTGCATGTATATTGATTGCATTTTTATTAGAGTTGGTGTAACTTTTGTTTTTAATACATATTTCTCTTTTTACTAACTTATAACATATGAATATTAATCGGAGAAAATCTATACACATATATATATATAATAACCATAAAATTTACGCCATAAACAGAACACATTAACACGAAACAAATTATGCTGCATATTTTAAAAAGGATCCTATGGTATAAGCTACAACATGGGATTATAAAATGTTTCCTAGGTTTTGGAGGTGAATGCGTAGGTAGGACCAACATTGCGGTAGGGATACACCATCTATAGGTCTCAACCTCCAATTCGCTAGTTTCACATAAGCAGATTAAAAATTAGGAAAGAGAGATGTGGGTGCTCAAGCCCACAACGTCCCACATCTATATCACCCTTCACTGCCTGCAGGCAGTTGTTGAAAGGTGACTGCTCTCCCAAGTTAAAATAAGAAAAAGACAAGCATAAAAACATGAAAAAATAAATATAAAAATGAAAATAAGGTACTAGCAAAAGTATTAATAATGGTAATAAACCTATATCAGTTATAAAAAATGAATTCAAAAGGTATAACATAAAGAAATAAATTAGCAGAAATCTCTCCAGAAAATGTCTAGATCGCAGTGAAAAACAAGAAGAAACGAGCGGAAATCTGGATTTGAAGTTAATAAGAGTTTATGTGTTTTAATCCACAATATCTTAAGCTCCAATATGTCCGTGACTCTTGCGGTGAACGCGATTGGTTATATTCTGACGTTAACTAAAGAAGATGTTGAATATACAGTTAGAAATTACATTTATATACCCATCGTTGAGATTCCCGAGTGACGTAGGAAAAAAAAATCGAAGTTACCTTATTTTTAGATGAAAACATTATATGTGGTTCTTGGGTCAGTTACATTGTTTTTTATCATATTCTTTATTAATTTGTCTCGGCTTTGTTATAATTAGAAAGAAGAAACACGATCTTATATTATGTCTATTTCATATCAAATGTAGATTTGCTTTTGTTTTTATTTTTTAAGTGAAAGAAGAAAAAATTCGTATTTTTTGAGAGGAGATCTGGACCAGCAGCTCGAGAGTGAAACAGTTAATGCACTTCCCGAGTTATTTAAAAACAGCTGCGTTTACTCGAATCTATAAAACATTGTCTCTTTTTTTGCCCATTTCTTCTTCGATTTTTCATCATTTCTCTTAATCTTTGCAAAATGGCGACCATTAACAAAGCATGTACTTTATTAGGTTAATTAACCATTAGCTTGACAGTGTACAGCATACATCTTTAGCAAATTACCTTAAAGACATCACACTGTAGTTTTAATTCAATATTCATCCACATTTCATATTGAGTACTTATCAATGATATTATTATTTCGCTTTTAAAACACTATTAAATACATTAAAGATATTAAAATACATATTAAGTACTTAAGCATCGAACAAAGACTAATATTTAAACAGTGTTATGTATTTATGTTTTTAAACAGTTATGTATGTTCAGCTGAAGTTAATCGGTTTGTAGTGTTCGAAATTTATAAACGTTCTGGGTCAAATATCTGAAGTTCTCGTTTAATAAGTGTTAATCACAGTTATAACTTCTGAGATTTATAGTATATCACCTATAGCAAACCAATAACATATGCTGTCTCTTGGTGTGTCGCTTTGGTTACGTTTTTAGACGTAAGGATAGTATCTAGAAATTTCAGTCTGCACAACAGTATCTATTGTTGACTCTTACATTCGAGAATCTTCTGCAATTTTAGTGAATAGGTGGGAATTTCGCAATACAGATTTAACAGTGTATGTTGTGTACATTTCTAATTATAAATTTAACTTAAACAAACATCATTACAAGAATTTATAGGGAAATGTTATACTCATTGTTTCTGTAATGGATTTCCCAAGAAACGAATTAGTTTGATTTTAGCAGAGCTCCAAATGAATAATATGGTTAAATTATTCACTTGTAATGTTTAAAAAACAACAACAAGTAAAATAATAATTTATCGTTATGATAATTATTAATATGTAATAACGGATATCCTAAAGACTTTATATAAAAATATATAGACATAAACCTAGGTTTATTTCGAACAAGCAAGTCAACAGGAATTATGCATTAGTGATAACAGTTATACAGGTACATAAAACGTTAAATAACTCATAGTGATACATCAATAACAACTGAAATGAAACCAACTAGAGCTGAAAAATACTTTTCTATAGAAAACTAAAGCTGAATAGAAACACTAGATCCACACGACTTGTGAAATGCTTTCTGAACAAATAAAGAAAGCAACTAGAATTACTAGACCCAAAATTATAGTAAGGTCTTTTTTAAAGAGTAAATAAATTGACCAGAATCACTAGATCCACTTGCGTAGTTAGGTATTTCTAATGTATAAATAAAATAAGAGTCTAGAGTCACTAGACCCATAATTCTGGCCTTTTGGCTTAGACAGTTTGTATGTATGTTTCACAAAGAGAACCGTGGTTAATGTTATTAATAAACTTTTTTTATCCGTATCTCTTTTGAGCAACGAATGTTCCATTGTGTTGTATTGTAATCATTATTTTATCTTCATGATAAAAAGTATAACACTTCCAGCTCGCTCTTGATGAAGAAAGGACAGCCGTCAGGTGGCGCTTGAGATTCTCTAATATAGGTATCAATCATAATATAAACAACCACAATTTTTTTTCAAGACACGATGGTATTTCCAGTTACTCTAAACATTCACTTTCTTAATAATGGATGTAATCCACCGAAACGTTCAAATGGATGTATTCCCCCAGATCATTTGAAATGCCAACAGAAAGTCAAAGAAGAGATAGGTGATTTATAATGTGATCTACGATAGCATTAAACTTATATCAACATTCAACTCAGTAAATGTGGGAAAGGAAGCATAAATGTTTAGCTGTCGCGTGGAGCAGAATAGCAACAACAAATCAACAACAAAAAATAAATCCTTTACTTAAACCAACCGTGCCTTCCTATTTTTATAAGAAATATATATAGAGATAAATTGATATATAAATGACATTTTCATCTAAGCAGTCGACGTTCGGAACACCCCAGCCTGTCACATCTTTCTGATCATTTATTCATCAGAGGGAGTGAGTATAAAGAAAGTTAGGTGAATAGAGTGGGTATGATTATATTTTTCAATATTTACTTTCACATCGCTCAGTCTTAAATCTGTTCTTACCATGTCAAGTTAAAAATACATACCCAGTTTATCATGGTAAACGTGACTATCTTAAAATTACTAATGGCCAGGTATGTTAAGGCGTTCGACTCGTAATCTGATGGTCGAGGGTTTCGAATCCCGGTCGCACCAAACATGCTCGTCCTTTCAGAGGTGGGGGCGTTATAAAGTGACGATCAATCCCACTATTCATTAGTAGAAGAGAACCTCAAGAGTTAGCTGGAGTGGTGATGACCAGCTGCCTTCCCTCTTGTCTTACACTGCTAAATTAGGGATAGCTAGCGTAGATAGCCCTCGAGTAGCTTTGCGCGAAATTCAAAACAAACAAAATTAAACTAAGAAATTGCTGTATCGGCTCACTGCTCACGATCAATAGACTTTAATACACTGGTTCCTGAGTTCATAGTGATTTCTTCCCTCTAATTACACGAGGCTTCGAATGTCATAGAATTCTACTCCAGTCATTGGTTGAAGTACCAGTAAGAACACATTTAAATTTGAGTCTGAAATGAAGAAGTTCGGTCCAAGTTTATATCGATCAGTAAACTGATATTTTATCTATCTGACTCGGTTTCATTCTGATTCTCGTTTAGAGATTTTATCGGTTTCAGTATTTTTTGGCCCTTTTCTGTCAATATGAATTTGAAGTTAGGATAAAATGAATTTTATTTATTTTTCTGTTTTTTTTTCAGTCAACTTAAAAATTTCACCATTAAACCATTCCTTTTCTTGTTTCTTTTAAAAGTAGCTTAAGCCTCTTTTATACATGGAACACCACATGTAGTGAAACCCCGTACTTTAGCGTAGTAAATCCATTTACTGGCTAATCATTTGTTTATCAAACTTTCCTTTATTTGACCGGTTTTGCAACATATCTCTGGCTACTCTTGTGTTCTGAGACTCTCCTTTATTTAAGCGGTTTCGTAACATATCAGCGGTTTCTTTCCAGTATAAAAATGACAAAACCAAGAAAACAACTAATTTTTGTAGCGTTATAAATTTAACTTTAAAATTGACACTAAATATAGATATATTCAGTTATTTATTTTTAATATTTTTTTAAACTCGGGTTATAAATCTGAAGGTTTCAAATCAAAATCTAATTAAAAGTCTTTAAAATAACGTAAACATTAAAGTATTTTGAACGTCAACGATAACGTTACTAAAGTCTACTGACAACTATACTTATTTTATTTTGAATAACCTAAAAAAAAGAAAACAGTTTGGTAATAAAGAAAAAAATTAGAGTTTCCTTACACATATTTATCTCGAAATGAAACCACATTGAATTACAGCTTATGTGTTTATATATAGAGAGAACTTTGTCTTTTAGCCCGCGACATATCATGGAAAGAAAAGTACTTATAACTTTCTGAAGTCACCCGTGGGGGCGTTATAACGTAACGGTCAATCCCACTATTCGTTGGTAAAAGAGTAGCCCAAGAGTTGGCGGTGGGTGGTGATGACTAGCTGCCTTCCCCCTAGTCTTACACCGCTAAATTAGGGATGGCTAGCGCAGATAGCCCTCGAGTAGCTTTGCGCGAAAATTCAAAACAAACAAACAAACCTTCTGAAGAAATATTGTGATGCTAATACCTTAGATATCAGTATTTGCGTTCACCGATAAAGAAAAGTTTAATTAAGGTTTATTTCTTAGTTTTAAACCATATCTAGCAGTTTTTACCTGATAACCCTATTCTTTCTCAGTTTCTTTGAAATTATGTCCATAATACCAAGTTAACTGTTAGATGACCTTATAAATTATTTGTAACTTTCTTATTGTTCCAGATGACTTGAAGGAACAACAGCCAGCGATATGTGTAATATTTCGTTTCCTAAAAGTGGATAAAAAAATACAAATATGGATGTGGATTCGGCAAATATTGTAAAGGATCAATCCGAGTTTGTTATTTCCGATTCAAATCCTTTTCAAGACTCTGTGTCAAAACGCAAAGGCCTGCTTTCTCTAGAAGAGAAAAAGTTCTTGCTATCCGTGGAGAGAGGTGATGTAGCCTCAGTCCGTAGGTAAGTGGACATATTATAACGATGAACGATTAAAGATAAATTTATCCAAATAATGCTTGGTCGTATCTTGTAAATATTCTATATGGACTATCTCTACTTCATTTCCTGAGATGGAAAACGTCCCGGAAATAGGTTACTTCCGTTTATTTAGTAATGCGTGAAGCTTCGTTCAATAAACTATACAAATAGTTTTATATAGATTTAATGTGAATGCTGGTTATGAGTAACTTATAATAAACCGAGGTTCATGACTCTGGTGTTGAACATAGCGCAGAGACCAGCAAATAATTCGATTGATATAAGGTATCAATATAAAGTAAGGACTAAATCCTTCATAAGTTATTTTACCAGGAATCCTGACAAATTATCTTACAAACAAAATGAAAGGTGGTTGGTTACTTTCAATAAAACAGTCAATCCAGCAACTAAAATGAAGTTTTGAGAATTTCGAGAGTAGTAATTTTACGTAAAAACTCGTTCTATAAACTAAGGCGAGTTTCTTGCTAGTGATTATCAAACTGTTTTCGCTTTAGGTTTGGTTTGTTTTGAATTTCGCGCAAAGCTACACGAGGGCTATCTACACTAGCCGTCCCTAATTTAGCAGTGTTAGAATAGAGGGAAGGCAGCTAGTCATCACCACCCATTGTCAACTATTGGGCTACTCTTTTATCAACGAATAGTGGGATTGATCGTAACATTGTAACGCTCCCACGGGTGAAAGGACGAGCATGTTTGGTGTGACGGGGATTCGAACCTGCGACCCTCAAATTACTAGTCGAGTGTCTTGTCCATCTGGCCATGTTGGGCCTCCGCTTTAGTGGAAAAAATCATTCTATGAAACAAAACGAATATCTTGTAAGATATTCCTCAATGACGTTGTGGACAGTATGCTGAAGTCCAGGTAAGCAAAGGACAAAGTTCAGAACGTTACTCATTTGAGAGGTCAAAGCAGGATTGTCCATGTGAAATTTTAACCCTACATTTCTGTTTGTTTTGCTCTTTAACTCTGTTTTTTTATACTTAAAATTAATTTTAAAAATATTAAATAAAGTTTATAACAGTTACACTATACTTACTTAATGTCGTTACTTACTATTTGTTCGTTATATAATTATGTAGTTTTGGGCTAATTTAAAATAATTCACAGAAAAGAGTTAAACTCTATTTTAACTGTGAAGTTTACTAAGCCACTTTTCAACCTCCACCTTGGTAACATACTGTTAAATTAGGCAGATTTTGTTATTCTTGTGTTTCTTTTGAAGCCTTTCCATCTTCAAACTGCGTATTTCCAACCTTACCTTCAATACCAAGTGTTTCCTACTTACCTTTAATAATTATATCCGGTACCATGACTTCTAACTTTACATCGAATCGTAAAATCCAATACCAATACATCCAACCTTATATTCAATAGTAATGTCCAGTACTAATACTTCCAAACTTACATCCCAGTCCGGCATGGCCATGTGGCTAAGGCGCTTGACTCGTAATCTGATGGTCGCGGATTCGAGTCCTCGTCACACAAAATATGTTTCCAGTTTCAGTCGTGAGACGTTATAATGTGATTGTAAATTCCACTATTCGTTGGTAGGAGAGTACCCCAAAAGTTGACGGTGGGTGGTGATGACTAGTTGTCTTCCCTCTAGCCTTACACTGCTAAATTAGGGACGATTAACGTAGATAGCTCTCGTGTAATGGCCCGGCATGATCAGGTTGGTTAAGGCGTTCGACTCGTAATCTGAGGGTCGCGGATTCGAATTCCCCTCGCACCAAATATGCTTGCCCTTTCAGGCGTGGTGGCGTTATAATGTGGTGGTCAATCCCACTATTTGTTGGTAAAAGAGTAGCCCATGAGTTGGCGGTGGGTGGTGATGACTAGCTGCTTTCCCTCTGGTCTTACACTGTAAAGTTAGGGACGGCTAGCGCAGATAGCCCTCGTGTAGCTTTGCGCGAAATTCAAAACAAACAAAACTCTCGTGTAACTTTGCATGAAATTAAAAACCAGACTTATCTTCAATAGTTATGTCGTACTAATACTTCCAACCTTACCTAGTAATATCCAATACCAACATTTTCGTATTAGCTCAGAATCTGTAACCTTTCAATATAGTTCACATTATAATCAATTTGAATGTTAACGAATGTTTCTTTATAATTTCCAAAAAGTATAAGAACTTATCTTTATTAGAAATATATGCATAGAATACACATACATATATATTCGTTTTACTGAAGGTATCTTGCGAGCAACAAAATAAAGGAAACTATCAACATTAACTGTCTTGACCCATTGGGCCGGTCCGCCCTCCTGATGGCTATAGACAACGAGAACCTGGAAATGCTCGAGCTGCTTATTGCATCTGGAGTGGAAACAAAAGATGCCTTACTACATGCCATTAGTGAGGAATACGTGGAAGCAGTGGAGGTATTGTTGGAACACGAGGAGAATAGCCATAAAGAAGGGGATCCTCATGTAAGATTACGTTTTATAAAGCTTTGCCTTCAAAAGTAACCTAAACATGTACAACAATACAATAATTAATAAAATTAATTTATGCATTAAAGTTCCAAAACAACGTTAGGGTTACTCTCGACTCTTATCAAATCTATTGATGCACAAGGTTACTCTCGACTCTGGTCAAATCTATTGATGCACAGGGTTACTCTCGACTCTGGTCAAATCTACTGATGCACAGGGTTACTCTCGACTCTGGTCAAATCTATTGATGCACAGGGTTACTCTCGACTCCGGTGAAATCTATTGATGCACAAGGTTACTTTCGACTCTAGTCAAATCTATTGATGCACAGGGTTGCTCTCGACGTTGGTCAAATCTATTGATGCACAGGGTTACTCTTGACGCTGGTCAAATCTATTGATGCACATCATTTTGGAACGGTAAATTCAGATATAATATTGTCATGTGGTCAATTAAACATTAATCTGGGTCGTACCTATCTACTTGCTAAATTAAAATAAGCTTTTGGCGACACGAAAATAATTAATTTGGTGTCACAACGTTCGGTTTTCTATGGTTTAATATAAAAAAACACATACGCTATTTTCTAAAAGAGTAAGATTGAACATTAATAGTTAATGTTTTTCTTCTCTGTTACTTTGCGTGTCGTTCTAATTTAATCACAATTTTGGATTTAACACACCGATTGTTTCCAAAGAATTGTTATGATATTGAATATACAGTGAATATAAATACTCTGACAGAGCCTTTTCTCTCCTCATGTAAACATTTAACTGAAAGCGTAAACATTAAATATTAAAGAACTTGCAGGGCCATGTATTATCCACATGTAAATGCACGGCTGATTTTGAAATAAAGAAAATAATTACTTAGAATTCAGGATAATGTTATCAAATATAGGAACATAGTATGTTTTCATACATAGTGTGTTTTATGTATGACAACATGGTGTGTTTTTTGCTTAATAATCTCACATATCACCTTACACGTTCATGTTAAAGTATTAGTTATCTACTTGTACATATTTTCTAATTTTGTGCCTTTTTTCACTTACCTTATTTTGATATAAATATTTTGTAAAATAATTATTTTTAATGAGCCTATATTGATATTATAAAGAATGATACGTAGCCTTGATAAAAACTTAGTTGCTCGACTCTAAGGATATGCATACATTGCGATTATAGTGTTTGAAGAGAAACTCAGATTTTTATGCACCAATGATTAGGTCAAGAACCTAAAATTTATCACTATAACTCTTTTCAAAGATTACTTAATAAAGGACTAGCATTGTTAAGGCACTCGACTCGTAATTTGAGGGTCGCTGGTTCGAATGCCCGTCGCACCAAACATGCTAACCCTTTCAGCCGTTATAATGTGACGGTGAGTCCCACTATTCGTTGGTAAAAGACTAGCCCAAGAGTTTGTGGCGCGTGGTGATGACTACCTGCCTTCCCTCTAGACTTACTCTGCTAAATTAGGGACGGCTAGCACTGATAGTTCTTGTGTAGCTTTGCGCGAAATTCCAAAACAAACAAACAAATACCAAAACGTTTCTATGATATGTATCTATATGATTCTTCAGCTTAATTTGAGTTCATCTTACTTTTATTCTATGAAGTATCATAAAGTTCTCATGACATATTTTTACTACTTTTCCTTATAATGTTATGCAAGGTTCTCGTGATAAAGTTCTATGTACTCATGTCTCCGTTTCTCAGGTATGATGCTGCTAAGAGTTAGACATTAAAGCACATAGTTCAACAGGTTTTATAATACATATGCTAGGTATTGTCATAAAGTACAATATCGAAGATATCATCGGTTGGATTTAGTCCTGTTATTTTTGTTCGTTTATATCCCAACAAAGAGACGGCTATACGCAGTGCTATGTAAAATTCTGAAACATAACATACTTACTGCCTTGTAATTGCAAAGTCACATTGAATTATCTGCTGTGTAAACTGTTGGGCATCGAACCATGGATTTTCGCGTTGTAAGACCGTTAACTTACCGTTGTCTTATTCGGAGGACGTGACATGATTAATATAGAAAACAGGTTTGTGTTTTATGTCTAGAAATGTGTTTCCATGTATGTTTGAAATAATAACTTTTTATTCTCTACGTTTATTATAACTGCTTAAAATTTGAATATATAGTATATTAACCTGTTCAGTGCTGTAGACGAGGTAACTTGTCCAAGCCGATCGGTAACACAGTGCCAAGGACGAGTTATTTCATTCTCAATAGTATCTAACTTCAACGCTAGATGTCAGCACCATACATGCATTTGACCTACTTCAAATTGTTTCACTTTCGATCCAAAATGGCGTCACGAAAAAAGTTACAAAATGAAGAAGCATTAGAGTTGTATTGTAGCAGCTGAAATATTTGGCAGTCAACAGGTTAAATATCGTGTGACTTGTAAGTAGTTACATAAAATTGATTATAGTTGCATATAGCAAATTAGCAAAACGATTTGAGTGTAGCAGAAACTCTTGTTTATCAGTTACATGTTCCTGGTAGTTTTCTGTTTCAGTCTACGCACAATAGATTATCCTTATAGAAAAAACAGACACATACAGTTCATTAGCAGAATTATCATAACAAAACGTTATGATTCTTTATTGGAAACTAGACATTATTCTCTCAGAGTAGGAAAAAATGATACAGATTGTTTTTTTTTTACGGAGTTCAAACTTTGAACGAAAAGAATGCCGAGTGGGTATTGTTAAACTATTTCTAAATTTTGCGTTTTTGTTTCGTAATACAGAAACCTGTGCACTTATTTTGCTTTTGTAATTATTTATAGAGTTGGGAAGCTATAGACAGGAACACGGCGACTTTCACTCCAGATATTTCACCTTTGACGCTCGCGGCCCATCGAAATAATTACGAAATAATCAAAATCCTGTTGGATCGTGGAGCTACGTTCCCAAATCCCCATCAAGCGCGGTGTGGATGCAGCGAGTGCGTGACATCTAGTTCAGAGGACAGTTTGAGGCACTCTCGGTCCCGGATCAATGCTTATAGGGCTCTAGCCTCGCCCTCACTCATCTCACTTTCTAGCAAAGATCCTATTTTAACCGCCTTCGAGCTTAGCTGGGAGCTACGCCGGTTAAGTTTCATGGAGCAAGAGTTCAAAAGCGAGTATCAGGTAAAAAAAACGATTCATCCTATTTAGCATTAGGTAAAGAATAGTACACTCTGTTTAGTATTAGGTAAAGAATAGTACACTATGTTTATTATAAGGTAAAGAATAGTACACTCTGTTTAGTATTAGGTAAAGAATAGTACACTATGTTTATTATGAGGTAAAGAATAGTACACTCTGTTTAGTATTAGGTAAAGAATAGTACACTCTGTTTAGTATTAGGTAAAGAATAGTACACTCTGTTTATTATAAGGTAAAAAATAGTACACTGTTTAGTATTAGGTAAAGAATAGTACACTCTGTTTAGTATTAGGTAAAGAATAGTACACTCTGTTTATTATAAGGTAAAGAATAGTACACTCTGTTTAGTATTAGGTAAAGAATAGTACACTCTGTTTATTATAAGGTAAAAAATAGTACACTCTGTTTATTATAAGGTGAAGAATACTACACTCTGTTTATTATAAGGTAAAGAACAATACACTCTGTTTAGTATTAGATAAAGAATAGTACACTCTGTTTAGTATCAGGTAAAGAATAGTACACTCTGTTTAGTATCAGGTAAAGAACAATTCACTCTGTTTAGTACCAGGTAAAGAACAATTCACTGCTCAGTATCAGGTAAAGAACAATTCACTCTGTTTAGTATCAGATAAAGAACAATACGCTGTGTTTAGTATCAGGTAAAAAACAATACGCTGGTTAGTGTCAGGTAAAGTACAATTTATTGTATTTAAATTCATTGCTGAGGAAGAAAATGAGTAGATGGTGTATGTCTGTGATTTTCTGTCATAACCCGATAATCTTGGCTACTAATCAACAACGTAAATCAATTAAAACAGGTTCAAAAATATTCCTATTCATATGCCAACTCTAATCTCAGTTAAATATGGCTAAAATTTTATATTAATTATAAATTTAATTCTAGAAATAAACCACTTTGTAACACAATAAAGTTAATTTTATTTAATTAGTTATTTTGAATTTCGCGCAAAGCTACACGAGGGCTATCTGCGTTAGCCGTCCCTAATTTAGCAGTGTAAGACGAGAGGGAAGACAGCTAGTCATCACCACTCACCGCCAACTCTTGGGCTACTCTTTTACCAACGAATAGTAGGATGGACCGTCACATTATAACGCCCCCACGGCTGAAAGGGCGAGCATGTTTGGTGTGCCCAGGATTCGAACCCGCGATCCTCGGATTACGAGTCGAACGCCTTAACACTTTATTTAATTAGACACTAAACGCTACGCTCTACAAGTTCTTAAGGAGCGTTTACTGGAAAATAAACCGAAACTAACATTACAAAGCTTCAAACACTTCTGAAGAAGCCGTAGAACGAAACGTCGAGTATCTAATTAAATTTAAATAACATCTTGGTGTTTTAAGGTCATTTATTTCTGGTATTAATATCTTAAACCAATATGCAATACAGAAATCAAATAATAATCATAAGTTTAACAACTCTTTTTAACTGATAAGATTAAGTTTGAAACACAAAAAGTTAATAAAATTTCATCAAAAACTAAATGTTCATATGTGGTGACAAATATAAAACTAGTATTAAAGAAAACTAGCTAGGGTACCCGTATCCTGGACGGAAGTTATACAAATTCATGAGTAATGAAAAGTTATCTTAGGACATGAAAAGCTGTTTTCTTTACATATAATTATAAAAACAACATTCAAAATAAATACAGCAAAACACAAAATGTGAGACCGTAAATGTGCATGTATCTCCTAACAAACCTAACAAACAACCTAACAAACCTTTATGCCAAATTTACTATAGATCCATCAACAGGGGCAAAATAGTGGTAAAAAATACCCCAAAATACCCAAGAGAACCGCAAAATTAAAAACTCGTGTGTATTTCTACATGGATCTAATGATCCTTCATATCAATTTTGGTAAAGATTCATACACACCCTGGAAATCTTTACATGGACATACAACAGCTAGTACTGTTATATTTTTATAAGTGGCTCTAGTGCATTAGATTAGCGTGTGACGTATTCAGGACGTCATATCTACACCCTAAGAATGGAAAAAAGTAAAGCTCTCCAAAACGGGAAAACCGTGACCCCTTTTGCAAATTTACATGCATGCAGGATAAATATTTCGAAGATGTTAGGGGTTCCATATCACATAAGAAAAACCTTTCTAGTATCATATAAGCAAGAGTTCTATTATAGTCTGATGCATAAAACGTACTACTATAGTTAATAATATAACATAAGTTTTCATAAAATTATATAATCTTGTAAAATGCAACAACAACAACAAAAATCGAAAGCTTGTAAAAAAACCCGCTACATTTCAATCATGCTACGTTATACTTTTCATAATATTTGGAAAATGAAGGAATAGCACGTGAAGAGGTTTCCCGTTGTTCCTATGTGAGGTAAGTGCTGAAGAAAATGAAACAATAACAAATGTTTATATCGTTCTGTTTCTTATTATCTGTATCGTTGAATATAATGACGCAATATCTGACCGGGAGCTTAAGTTTAACAAGGATCTTTAATCGAGAAGAAATGTCATATAGATATTTCAAATGAATGAAAAAAATATTAACCTAACATTAATAAAATACTTTTCAGAACATTCAAGAATATCATCTATACAAATAACCTGTTTATGTTTGTCTCTAACAAAATATCCTGAACCTTATAGTCATGTCATCCTTAGGAGTTCTTTGTTATGGACTAAAGACCTTTAACTATTTTATCGTTTATACGAGTGTGACAGACATTTTTTCTCCCACCCACACGACTAACTTAGTGCCTAATACCTGATATCTGGCTGCCGTGAATGTTAAATCCCACTTTTGGATCTTTGGTGCGTTATAAGTGCGACAGTCAACTCCGACTTAGCTTTGTGTGAAACAAATAAGTATTTAACTTAGTATGTGAAGTGTAAGTACGTCTCTATCGCTTAGCGTTATCTGATCCACAAAGATTGACCATTTTCAATAATTTCGAATGTGACGTCGAAAGGTTGTCTCGGTTACCTTTGGTTTGAGGCTACATAATTTACTCTTTTATTGAAAATTCCACTCCTCCAGATGTTATAAAAGGTGACTACAAAACAACACGCATCTAAAGAAGTTCGTATCTTATTCACCTACGTTTTCATACTTCAGCTCTGCACTGTTACAGTCAGCCAGTGCCCTCTATGACATGTATTATGATTAGTAATGCCGGTAGACTTCTAGTTTTTCTTAATCAGACAGTATTTTTTACTTTATTTCTTTATCAGACTTCTGGCTTTCGTAACATGTACATGTATATCACTTTTCTAATCCTATACTTATCGTTTGGAGCTTGAACAAAGCCTTTAAGATGGCTGCTCCAACTTACCTGAAAATACAGAAAACAATACGAAGAATGTTGCTTATAAATTATTCTCTTGATTGTGTTTCAACATTAATATTTCAAAACTGGAAAATAAGTCAATAATTACTGACTATGTATTTTCTTGAAGAAATAACACGTCACTGTAGTTTCCACGTATACGAGTTTTAAATTAATATTATTTGTTTGTCTGAGAAAGTTTTGATTGGAGGGATGGAAAATTTCAAATCGAGGGTTAGTGTTTGTGCACAAGATTTCATGTTTGAGCCATTTTCTGAATATCCTGTTTAGAACGTTTTTTGTTTTGTTTTTTGCTGGTGGTGAACACAACGCAGACATCCCATAGTGCAGATTTATGCTTTTATTTCCTAACTATGATAAGTTACCAGAAATTGTGGTACCAGGTTCTTTAGGAATATTTAGATTTCGTTTTTAAAACTGGGGTAACTATTTTACCAATTATAAACCGGCAGAGTTGAGAGAAATTAAAAATCAAAACTAAAGAAATTTTAATCCCCCCCAAAAAAAAACCTAGAAAAGACGTTTAAATACGCTAATTGTATTTTTGTAAGTTTTTGTACGTCATACATAATCAGCGCGATAAAACTTTCAAGGCTATATTATATTTAGTAAATATCTAATTAGGTTGTTAAACTGGGAGCTCATACGAAACCAGTGGTGTCGTGTTTTGTCATAAAATCGAAGCTTATTTCCTAATTTGAAGTTCACAGATAACAGCAAGCTGAGATTTAAGCAATATTGTAACACCAGAAACTATTTTAATGTGCATCAGGAAACCTGACAATCTAAAACATATATAGGAAATTGAACCCATATAAGATAAACACGACAATACAGCTAGACTGGTACAATGGCTATGCGAAACAGTATGGTTCATGACTGTAAAAAGTTTTAATTATCTTTTGATACAATTGTTTTCAATATCAGTCGATTTTGAACCAATATTTTTGTTATTTTCTGAGCATAAAGATAATTATTAATATTCAGTGACTTTATATAAACGATTGATTTGGTATGTTTTGAATTTTGCGCAAAGCTACACGAGGGCTATCCGCGCTCGCCGTCCCTAATTTAGCAGTGTAATACTAGATGGAAGGCAGCTAGTCATCACCACCCACCGCCAACTCTTACGCTACTCTTTTACCAATGAATAGTGGGATTGACCGTGACACTATAACGCTCCCAAGGCTGAAAGGACGAGCATGTTTGGTGTGACGGGGAATCGCATTATATAAACAAACCGTGTGTTTAGTTACTGAGAAACACAATTATAAGAACCAAACAGCAGTGTGTTAAGAAATACATGTATTCATGATGTCCAACGGTCACTAAATCTCATTCTAATTTCGTGATTACCATTTCCACGACCAGATGGACATGCTGCTTTACTCGCAATCTGAGAGCCGCGGAATCTAATCTCCATCCCACCAAAAATGCTCGTCCTTTTATCTGTAGGGGCATTATGATGTTACGATCAATCCTTCTATTCGTTAGTAAAAGAGTAACCCAAAGGTAGTATCGACTGGCTGTCTTTTACTGCTAAATCATGGACTACTAGCGCAGATAGCCCTCGTGTAGGTGTGCGCGAAACTCAAAAACAAACAGTTATTTCTACTGTACTTCTTGAAAAGCTGTATTCTGTAATAAAATAAAACTTTTTAAGGCATTGGCCTAAAGTGGACACGACTATTGTCCACAGAAAATGTATGTGTATTTTAAATGGTGATGGTATATGTATATATATATATCACTTGTAAATATAAATATATATATATTTTACTTACTTGTAATGTTAACACATATTTTATACGATCGAACTTCCAATATTTTACCCTGTAATTCCAAAACTTTGCTGCGGGTGGTGTCTGTAGTATAAAAAAGTGTATACATTTTCCTATTGGAATATTTTTATTCCGAAACAAAGTCTGCTATTCCTTCCTACAAATATAAACCTTCTTAATTTCAAATTTAAAGTGTTATATTGTAATTACGTTTTGCATAACTATTACATTACTGAGGCTTTCAGTATTATGTTTGTTGTTTTCAATCTCAGGAGATTATCGGTCGTATGCTGAAATCATTTTTCATCTATACGTATCAATACTCAGAACATATTCGGTATACCAATACTGTTATGTAATGTAATTTATCTGGTGCGACTCTCCGACGCATTATATTACGTATGTTAACGCATTACTATTTCAAATAACCGGAAATTTGAAATTAAAAATTAACTGAATGTTCAAAATGTATCACATTTATGATATTTGCCAACAACATTTATACACACAGCTTTATTTTTAAACACAAGTATATTTTAATATACTAACAAAAACAACAACAACTATATAATTTATAATAACGGTTATTGCTAATAGTTATTAGAAATGATGGCTTGTATACATGAGTTTTACAAACTTACAAGCTATACCGAATTTTCTATCTGGTCTGGAATTGAATATTTTATCGATGGGCCAGGTTCACGACGAACAAATCATTCTATAGTTGACATTGTCATACACCTCACTTAGGCTAGCTAATTCGGTTAGCCTAACGCCGCTTATAATCTGACTTTTACCGATGAAGATATTTAATGTCCTCGTAGAAATACTATCGTCCGAAGTTAATTCACTGAAATTGAACGGTTTGTAATGTTCGAAAATTATATGCGTTTCCAGTCCAATTCTGTAGTTTTCCAATCCATAGGCGTAAATCACAATTGTAGTATCCTCGACACATTGACTGAAGCTGACTATATAATAATCTTTTGTCTGTCGGATGGTTCCTTGTATATGAATCACGTGACTGTGTAGAAGTTTCATCAATGTCCTAGTGCATTTTCATAAAATAAATATTGTTGATTATTACTCTCAAGAATCTTCTACAAATTTCGAGAACAGGTGAGATTTTCGCCATACACAGCCAGGAATATACGTCAAAAGCAAGAAGGAAACTATAGAGAAACAAGTGTAGGCACTAAATAAATGTACAATAGTAAATCTGTTACAATATTCAGAAACATGTATATCAATTAAAAAACAACAACATAGATTTGTCGCTCTCCGAACTATTGAATAGTTACTTATCAGGAAACTACTTTGGTGTTGAAGTGAAGAAAGAAAACAACTTATTTTCCGATCTCGTTTACTGAAAGAAAAATTATAATGAACGAGATGTATATTTAGATTAGTTCTGGACAAGTCATGCGCCAAAAAGTTCTGGAAATGAATTCTCCTCATTGTAATCATTAGTTTTGGCTAAAAATTCATTTTTAATCTTATTACTTGGAAATTTTGTACGACTAGTTGAACACGCTTGCGAAAACAGAAACATTTCTAAAATAATTAATCAAAATATAAGAATTCGGTTCAGTAGATATTATTCTCTGATTTTCAAACAATTTTTATTATTTTTAATACTTTGTCCGCCTCTGGTCCTGCATGATCAGCTGGTTAAGACACTCGAATCGTAATTCAAGGGTCGCGGGTTTGAATCCCGTCACATCAAACGTGCTCCCCCTTTCAGCCATGGGAGCGTTATAATGTGACGGTCAAATCGACTATTCGTTGGTAAAAGAGTAGCCTGGTGGGTGGTGATGACTAGCTGCCTTCCCTCTAGTCTTATACTGCTAAATTAGGGACGGCTAACGCGGATAGCCCGAAGGTAGCTTTGCGTGGATTTCAAAACAAACAAACTTCGTCTCTCTATTAAAGGACATATAGCCTACTGTGGCTTTGCTGTGACACACATTTAATACTTTAAAAATAACTCGTATGACTTATTTCCAGATCTCCTAGGATGAACAGAAAAGCCAACGTATAAACAATGACTGAAAATAATCGGCCCCTGTAGCACAACGGTGTGTCGGTGGTCTTATAAAGCTAGAATCCGGGTTTTGATGCCCCTGGTGGGCAGAGCACAGATAGCCCGTTGTGTAGCTTTGTGCTTAATTATAAATAAACAAACTTAAAATAATTCCAGATAACGTTCAGTGAAGTCCCTGTACACTAAATATTATACTGATTTCTCTTACCTTGTCAGTTTCATCCACATGTAATCTCTTTTATATACAAAACAGTTTACTCAAACAAAATGTAGAATAATTTAATTACAATTCACTTTTACTCTACTTAGCGAGTAAATATTTATTGTTACAGATAACAAAAATTGTTGTGACAATATAACAAAGAAGTTATGTAAGTTATGATTAATGAAAGGATATTTTAGGCCGTGAAAAGTTGCTTCCCTTATATGTAGTTTCAAAAAAAGATATCTAAAAACTCCCATAAACACCATAAAAACACAAAATGCTAATCTGAAAATTTGTTTGTTGCCCCCTCGTGGCCTAATGAGCCTTGATCCCAATTTTGGTAAAGATACAGTAACACCATAACAATGAGTACATGGATATACAATAAACAACAGAGAGTACTATTATGTTTATATAAAGTGACCTGCTTATTGTCAACAGTAATATCACTGATGATGGCACGTAACAATGTGCTTAAATGTAAAATTGTTGACAATAGTTGTCTAAACTTAAACCTATATTAATTATTAAACTCTTGTTTAAATGATTGTCGCCTGAATGCAATAAAATTGTTTGTTGTTTGTTTTTTTTTGAATTTCGCGCAAAGCTACTCGAGAGCAATCTGCGCTAACCGTCCCTAATTTAGCAGTGTAAGACTAGAGGGAAGGCAGCTGGTCATCACCACCCACCGCCAACTCTTGGGCTACTATTTTACCAACGAATAGTAGGATTGACCGTAAAATTATAACGCCCCCGCGGCTGAAAGGGCGAACATGTTTAATGCGACCGGGATGCGAACCCGCGACCTTCAGATTACGAGTCGCACGCCTTAACACGCTTGGCCATGCCGGGCGCTATAAAAATAAACTGAGCTTATAAAAGGTTTTATCATGCAAACCATTCATAAGACGTAAACTTCACCTGCTGTTTACAAAATGCTTTTGTCTTAATTCCAACTTAAAGAATTTAAGTTAAGCCTAAATAGATGTACAAAAGAATTAACATAATAGCTTTTTTCCATAATCTTATTGATTAATAGATAATCTAAGAGGTCTAAGGACTAGTTTTTGCAACTTTATCAATAATTTTAATAGCAGATGTTGGTATTGTTTATTTACAAGATGACCTAAACGCTGATTGGTTAAGAACTGAAAACTACACTCTTTAATTAATTACACTATTTCATTTATGATATATAAAAGACAATTTTACTTAAGAACATACATGACATAAACATCGGATTCAGTTAATATTTTTGTGTTATTTAATTAGACTCTCTAAGTTTCGCCTTATATCTTCTTCACGGGTCACTAAAACAAAAACTACAGAAGAAAATTCTCTAATCAGTTCTTCAGAGTGCATACGATATTATGATGTAGTAAAGCTCATTGCTGAAACTTTATAGACTTGGAAATTTAAATTTTGCTTTAAATGTAGATGCAATTTTGTTTCTTCTATTATAACAGAAATTTCTTTTAGAAATAAAGGTAGTTGGGATAAAAGTTTAAATAAAAAATTGTAAGTGCCATTCTTTGTTTCTGTTCGTCTGTGTTCGTAGGTGTTGGATGATAAGATAATTTAAAATCTGCTCTCAGTGTATTTGGTTTCTGCTGTTCGTTGGTAAAAGAGTAGTCCAAGAGTTGGTGGTGAGTGGTGATGTCTAGCTGCCTTTCCTCTAGTCTTACACTATTAAATTAGGAACGGCTAGCGCAGATAGCCCTTGAGTAGCTTTCCGCGGAGTTCAAAAACAAACAAGCAAGAAATAAACTAAGAATTCTAACAACAACTAAAGGCGGTCTTTCCTTCCAACAATTACGACTGTAGGAAAAACGAATGGTACTTATATTTATTTTAAATTTTATTTCAATTACTTTTTGTTATCAAGTGGGTCAATGATCAGTTTGCGGAATTATACCACTTTCACAAAATCTACATAATATGACGTTCTGTTCAGAGTAAAATAATGAATACAACGTTCTCAATACTGTGTTTTCAATGTGTTTTTAAAGACCTGCATTTGACCTACTTACAAACTGTTTCACTTTCGATCCAAAATGGCGTCAGGAAAAAAGTTACAAAATAAAGTAGCATTAGAGTTGTATTGTAGCAGCTGAAATACTTGGCAGTCAACAGGTTAAAGATAAAAAACATCCTTATTTTTCGCATGACTGTATGAATTACTGTTAGTGAGTACATACTGTACTAAACAACAGATTATATAGCAATGAATTCTGTCTGTGAGATTTAAATAAATGTAGTTGTTATCGAACTATTTTCATTTCAATTATTCAGCATATACATAGAAAAACAACAGCAGTAGATCTCTAGAATTAAGTTTCTATTTAAAACGAAACTTACACCTAAATGATTTAAATAAAGCTGCATATTTAATCTCTTACATTTTATTTTTCATGATTTTAATCTGAGGTCTGGAGCAGTATAATAAAAACAGCTACCTGTTTAAGTGCTCGATTCTAGGTTTAAAAATTCCGCTATTTAAATCGTATGCTGAATCTGTACAAGAAAATGGTCTCCTGAAGGGTTAATATTAAAAGTTCGGACATAATAAGTGTACTGGCTGAATCTGTACAAGAAAGAGGTCTCCTAAATGATTAATATTAAAAGTTGGAACACTCTAAATGTACTGGCTAAATATATACAAGAAAGAGGTTTCCTAAATGATTAATATTAAAAGTTGGAACACTCTAAATGTACTGGCTAAATATATACAAGAAAGAGGTCTCCTAAATGGTTAATATTAAAAGTTGGAACTCAATAAATATACTGAATTTAGATTTACTCAGGTGTTAATGACGTTCGCTTTATAATGTATAATAGAGAACAATCTTCAAGATATGTTTTTATTTGCGGTTTTGCTATTAAGAGACATCCAATACTGCGGCAGAAGAGAGATTAGACATTTAAAAAAATAAATGTAGTTCATCTGCAACAAAAACAAACACGAAGAAACAGTATCATCCATCTTCCACTGAGATAAAGGATATAAAGCTGTCACTGTATGGTTAAGTGGAACACACAAACGGAAGTGCTATAGATAAGGTTGTTTTCTTAGGAAACAGGTACTTAAAAAAAAACGTAACAGTGTTCACGGAAAATTTCTTTTTAAATTTATACTTAACTCGATTGACTCTATGTCGTGAAAGAGAAAAAATACTCTGAAGTAGTAGAAAGAAAACATATCTAAAGTATCCCCTCTTGTGTACGAACTTACAATGCTAAAAACTGGGTTTCGATACCCGTGGTGGACAGAGCACAGATAGCCCATTGTGTAGCTTTGTGCTTAACACAAAACAACAACAACAACAACACAAACAAAGGTAGACTGTGATAATAACAGAATAACGATTTTCAAGTAAGGATACACAGTTTTTAACAGTAAGGATACACAGTTTTTAACAGTAAGGATACACAGTTTTTAACAGTAAGGATACACAGTTTTTAACTTTTAAAATAATCTGCTCGCGTTCTCGGAGTTTAATCTTTGGCCAAAGATATTCCAAATGACACACATAATAGTATGTCAGTCTTTTCTGATTTTGTGTTTTTGAAGTTCTTCGGCGCCAAAAGGAACCGGCCAACTATAAGTGGTCACAGAATATGGTCATGTGCCAACAACTTTCGACATATATCAGCTAATGAATATGCAAATTTCTGTGGCGTAACTGTTCGTGCGATACAAAACTTGCGTTCGACATTTTTCTCTTACAGATTATTATTCTTGGAACTTCAACTGCTCTCAAAACATTATAAGTTGCTACTAATTATTGGTGCAATTTCGAAGACCTTTTCAATAAAAAGTATATTAGATGTGCCATGGGGATTCACAAAAAAAGTTTCCTACATGTATTTTGGCCCGTCATGGCCCGGTGATTAGGGCACTCGACTCGTAGTCTGAGGATCGCGAGTTCGAATCCCTGTCACACCAAACATGCTTGCTTTTTCAGTTGTGAGGGCGTTGTAATGTGTCGGTCAATCCCACTATTCGTTGGTAAAAGAGTAGCCCAAGAGTTGGCGGTGGGTGGTGATGACTAGCTGCCTTCCCTCTAGTCTTACAGTGCTAAATTAGGGACGGCTAGCGCAGATAGCCCTCGAGTAGCTTGACTCGAAATTTAAAACAAAACAAAACTTGTCCGAAATATTTGGATCTATGAAAAGAACAAATTTCCGTTGTATACGTAGTAGAAATAAACGGGGAGCTAGTTGACATTAGATTGAGTCCGAAACGTTCTCAAAATTTGCACACTGCCCCTATGTGGGTAACACAAAAATGAAAGTTTAGCGGGTTATGATTCCTATCAGAATGTTCCAATGCCTGAATGAAGACAATTTCAGTTTCATGCGTAATTGCATTAATAACGTGTAGTAAAAACGAGGTACTGCCCACCACTGGCTCAGCGCTAAAACCACATATAGCCCATTGTGTAGCTTTGTTCTTATTTACAAACACGCGACTTATTTTTGTTAATTTATTATTTTTTTCAGGACCTACGCCGACAGTGTCAGAACTTTGCCACTGCACTTCTCGACCACACCCGCAGTTCTTACGAGTTAGAAGTGCTGCTAAATTACGACCCCAGTGGTCCAGCTTTCCATCATGGAGATCGAATGCATCTTAGTCGTCTCAAACAAGCTATTAGATACAAGCAGAAAAAGGTAAATTCATTTAGCTCAGAAAAAAAAAAAGTTCTAATAATGTTTTGCACACCTTATTGAGTTTACACACGTCAATATTTTGCTTTCAGATATTTATTGTTGTTGAAGGCCAGTTTATAAAAATTGCAGGACTAGTATCAACCATTAGTACTAATCAACCCTGTTTGAAAAGTACAGTATTTTAAAATTCTTATATAATGGAATGCAATTCACATGACGAATCATTGTTGATATGATATGATTATATTTCAAATACATTTATACCAGTAGGGATTACGTTTGGGTTTGTTTTAGAGCACAACCACGTAAGACTCTCTACTGTGTTTACTGAGAGGAATCGAACCCCTGATTTTAGCGTTGTACGTCCGTAGCCTTACTGCTGTACCACTGGGGGACTTTACACCAGTAAGGATTTCGTTTGGGTTTGTTTTAGAGCATAGTCACGTAAGACTATCTGCTGTGTTTCCTAAGGGAAATCGAACCTCGGATTTTAGCGTACGTAGTCCGTACATAGTCTTGCCACTGATCCACTGTGAAATGTTGTTTGGGTTACGCTTTTAAGTGTACGTGCTTTACTAAATAAACAAAAGTTAGTTACGTTATATCAGTTAAACAGCAAAAATCAACATGATATCCGGACTTGAACCAAGATTTGTCAAAAGTAGGCAAAAATAGAAAAGAGAGAAACAGAGAAAGTAGTTTAAAAATACACAAATATCCTTTAAAATACTTGAAAACAAAAGGAATTTCAAGTTGGCGTTATATAAACTCACATAATCCATTATATATATTTTAAAAATATCATTCGAACAGGCCTTTTTAATACATCAGTAATTATCTACAGAAATCAGAAATAAAATAATAAATGTAATAATGACGGCGTTATAGAGACATACGCTGCTGGCCAAAATCTTAAGGTTAATAAACATAAAGAAAATATATGCATTTTGCCTTGTTAGACTCAATTACTTATTTGAGTGGAGCTTCGAAAGATGAAAATAAGAAAAGGGAAAATAAAAGGAAAATAAGCGTTTTAAGCATTTAATAGGGAAAATGTGAAGACTATGAAATTAGCCTAAATACTAGATGGTCAAAAGTTTAAGACCACACCAAAAAAAAGTCCTAAACAGGGCAGAAAATGCCCAACAAGCGGTCTCAGTAGAGTTGTACGGCCGTCATTGCGAATAACTGCAAACATTTGCTTTGGCATGGTCGATATAATCAGCTAAAATCAGCGGTTCGATTTCCTTCGGTGGACTCAGCAGATAGCTCGATGTGGCTTTGACATAAGAAAACACACAATGCTAAAATCAGCAGTTCGATTCCCTCTGGTGGACTCAGCAGATAGCTCGATGTGGCTTTGACATAAGAAAACACACAATGCTAAAATCAGCAGTTCAATTCCCTCTGGTGGACTCAGCAGATAGCTCGATGTGGCTTTGATATAAGAAAACACATAATGCTAAGATCAGCGGTTCGATTCCCCTTGGTGGACGCAGCAGACAGCTCGATGTGGCTTTGATATAAGAAAATACACAATGCTAAAATTAGCGGTTCGATTCACATTAGTGGACTCAGCAGATAGCTCGATGTAGCTTTGACATAAGAAAACACACAATGCTAAAATCAGCGGTTCGATTCCCCTTGGTGGACGCAGCAGACAGCTCGATGTGGCTTTGATATAAGAAAATACACAATGCTAAAATTAGCGGTTCGATTCCCATTAGTGGACTCAGCAAATAGCTCGAAGTGGCTTTGATACAAGAAAACACACAATGCTAAAATCAGCGGTTCGATTCCCCTTGGTGGACTCAGCAGATAGCTCGATGTGGCGTTTATATAAGAAAACACACAATGCTAAAATCAGCGGTTCGATTCCCCTTGGTGGACTCAGCAAATAGCTCGAAGTGGCTTTGATATAAGAAAACACACAATGCTAAAATCAGCGGTTCGATTCCCCCTGGTGGACTCAGCAGATAGCTCGATGTGGCTTTGATATAAGAAAACACACAATGCTAAAATCAGCGGTTCGATTCCCCTTGGTGGACTCAGCAGATAGCTCGATGTGGTTTGATATAAGGAAACACACACACATTAATTGCTAAGATTTTTGTGAGTGAACTAAAATATATTTTTCGAATCATAGTTCATTAAACTTCTCTCTTTACAAAAATCTGTATATTTACAGAAAGGGTAAGTTTAATAATTTTACTTCATATTATAGTTATAAAACAATTCGCAGTTGCTTTATCAGAATTATTTCCTCATATATTCATCTGCAAGTTCACGATGCGTGAGACGCCCCATTTGTTTTTTTTATGGAATTTCTAAAACTTCCTATTTATGTTAAAGACCTCCTCAATTGGGTTTTTATGGTCAATCAGTCTATGCGTTTTATCGTTGACAGTATAATTGCACATCATTCTAAAATATAAATGATAAATGGACACTTGACGTTATTGTGATGAAATGTTTTAGTTGATCGATCGCTAATATTAAGATAAAACAACAACAACAACGAAGCTTTCTTTTAACGTCATCCAGAAATAGAAGAAAAATAATTTAACTTACGCAAAAACATTACTTCATGTATTAGAAAACGTCTCACGTCATCGAAAATTCATGGACAACTCGCTTTTCGTACACTGTGATTGCCTGTTTAGGCTTAACGTCCCACTCAATATTAAAATCAGATACTATTGATGATGGTATTTAAATTATTTAGAAGTCAACATTAAGATGTCACCACTTTGATTAATTATCTTAAGTGTTGTTGGAAAAGCTCCCATTCTTGCCAGTCGGTTCGGTTGGTTTCTTTGTTTTGAATTTCGACCAAAACTACATGATAGATATCTGCGCTTGGCTAGCTGTCCCTAATTTAGCAATGTAAGATTAGATGGAAGGCAGCTAGTCATCTCCAACCCATCACCAACTTTTGAGCCACTCTTTTGCCGAAGAATGGTGGGATAGACCGTCACTTTATAACGATCTCACGGCTGAATAGGCGAGCGCTTTAATCACCTGGTCATGACGAGCCCAATCGGTTACGAAGGGAGGTTCTGAAGAAAAATTGGATTAAAGAGCACATTATACACAAAAGATACTCTAAACTCTAACTAATCGATTTTTTTGTTCTAGTGATTTTACACACATTACATTTCCTCTCCTATTTATTTATTTTTTGCTTAAGTTATAATTGCTTAAAACATATCAAATGTAAAATCGTGGTTTACTTCAAGTATTCCAATTTGTATGGCCCGGCATGGCCAAGCGTGTTAAGGCGTGTGACTCGTAATCTGAGGGTCGCGGGTTCGCATCCCCGTCGTGCCAAACATGCCCGCCCTTTCAGCCGTGGAGGCATTATAATGTGACGGTCATTCCCACTATTTGTTAGTAAAAGAGTAGCCTAAGAGTTGGCGGTGGGTGGTGATGACTAGATGCCTTCCCTCTAGTCTTACACTGCTAAATTAGGGACGGCTAGCATAGATAGCTCTCGAATAGCTTTGTGCGAAATTCAAAAACAAACAAACAAAACAAATTCCAATTTGAGGAGTCTCTAGGATGTTGAAGAGGCATCTGAGTGTAAAAAGAGGAGGGATGATATGAGGGCACATAAAAACTATGGCAAATGTATATTGTTCGAGTTTCGCAAATTCTAGAATACAGTAAGCAATTCGATAAAAAAAACAACAACAAGGAATTTTGTTAGAGACTACGAACTAATTAACCAATAAGAGAAAACTTTAATTCAGTTAAAAAGAGTTTAGAATAAAAAAAACAACAACTTCAAATTACATAAATTTTTGCAATTTATTTTAGGAAACATGATAATTAAGTATTGCATTCCCAAACTACGGTTGAATTTAATTATAAACACGATCTCATGTTTTTGAAATTGCGTTTAAAATGTTGCAATGGATTGAAAGTAATTTTGCTAAAATTTACCTTTTTTATACGAGGTGATCTGGAAATTCAAAATAATGGCTTAAGCATTTTGAGGGATTGATTAGGCTTAGCATTTAATCTTTTTATTAGTATGTCGTATACTTTGAATTAATCGAGAAAAGCTGTACACTTATAAACATTTCGCACTTTTACATGAATATCGATCACATTAAATTATACAGTATGCAACACCTTTAAGTATGAACGTAGGTTTATTTGATTTGTAAAGTAATGAAAATTTAAATAACTTGGAATTCAAGGTGCCAGCCAGGATGCCAGCCAGAATGTTTTTTTTTTATTTCTCTAGACATTTATTCTGTCTAAAGAACTGTTTAGAGCTCTTGAGATGATTGACACAGACATTGATAGCCATTCAAAACTTTTCTCTTAGAAGAGTTACAACAAACAGTATTAAATTTTCAAAAATTATTTTTTTTTTAATTTGTAGAGCCAGGTTAGAGAGTTTCCTACTAAGGAAGCGTTTTTTTTCTTTTTTTTAAATAAAGCGAACGCAATTTTGGAAAACTTGTGATGGTTGAATGAACTGTGGAGTTTATTTTCTTTCCATTTTCCACCAAAACGTTTTTATGACATCCGAAAAATAGATATTTTTGTTTACTTTAAACAAAGTATTACACTTCCTTTTAACTATTGTTAATTTAACTTGCTGAGATATCTTTTTTTATATATATTAACGCCTATAATACAGTTCCATAAAGATTTTTAATATGACTAAAAAACGCCACCTTTCATTTGAGTTTCTTAAGTCTTAACCATTTGTTTGACATCACACGCAAATCGCAAATGAAAAAAATATGTATTCATGTGTTATTTAAAACACAATCCAATTTATTATTTATTTTTTTACTTTTTAAACACGAAAGTGCAGTTGAACTTAATCACGTCATCTCTGTTTATTCTAAGGAAATTGTTTTTCTCATGAACTTAGCTGGGCTGAATGAGATCTGATAAAAAAATGAAACTACAGTTTTCAGCTGTTCATTGTAAGGAAATTGTTTTTTTAATAAACTTAGCTGAGCTGAGGAGACCTGATAAAAAATGAAACTACAGTTTTCAGCTGTTCATTGTAAGGAAATTGTTTTTTTAATAAACTTAGCTGGGCTGATGAGATCTGATAAAAAATGAAACTACAGTTTTCAGCTGTTCATTGTAAGGAAATCGTTTCGTTTCATAAATATAGCTGGGCTGATGAGATCTGATAAAAATGAAACTACAGTTTTCAGCTGTTCATAATATTGATACTTTCACCGATTATTTAACTGGTCGTCAGCTACATAGAAAAACTTTGAAACTTAACGAGATTTTTTTCTAAAGTAGTTTTTATAACTAAAGCACACTAAAGAGGATATGACTGGAAGTTTTAGTAAGTAGGAATACATGTTATGAACGCTGAATTTTAAATCCTTTGTCTATGTTTCCAGCTTGTTAAAATGCTTTTATAAAAATATATATTTAATTATGCAGTTAAAACCAATCTTTTTCTTTCTTATTTTATTTTCGACTACGTAAACAACTTTTAATTTTCCAGTCAAGACTTCGATAATTTTGAAAGCTATTGCGATTTTTTGCTTTTTCTTAAATATTTGAATTTTAAAAACTTCGTTACTGTTTGTTTAGAATATCTGCCCGAAGCTACGAAAGGACTATCTATGCTAACCGTCCCTAGTTTTGAAGAGACAGACCAGAGAGTTTATTTGTTTGAAATTTAGCCCAAAGCTATACAATGAGCTATCTGTGCTCTGCCCACCACAGGTATCTCGAAACCCGGTTTCTAGCGTTGTAAGTCTGCAGATATACCGCTGTGCCACTGGGGGACAAGACTAGAGTAACGGCAGCTAAACATCAGCACACACTTTTTATCTGGAAGTGTGATTAGACTTTTACTCCTTAAAGTGTGAATCGCGTTTTTATTATTCGCGAAAACGGAATACGAACCACAGAACCTCGGATACACAGTTGTTAATGTGTTGAACTATGAATCCGGGTTTCTGTGATTCTCCCCTCGTTATCATCAAAATAAAATCGTGTTCTGAACTTTAAGATCATGGTTGCGTTATAAAGTAACAGACAAACTCTAATATTGTATCAGGATAGCTCACAGGTTGGCGGAAGGTATTGTTGATTAACTGCTTTTCCTGTAATGCAAAATTAGGGATGAGCAGAGAAGATAGCCCTCGAGTAGTTTTGCATAAAATTCAACAAATAATAACTTATAATACACCACAAACCCCCCGAAGTGCGGAATCCGATTATGCGGCAACACGACACGACCCCATAAAGAATTGACTTCACATATTGGTCTGCTAACAACTAGGCCACGCCAAGCTCATTTTTATTTGTTTCATGGCCAATCAAATAGCTGGTTTATCAAACATCGCTTCTGAACTTATACATAGAGATAAAACGCAAAACGCAAACTAACGTGGCAGGGGTTTAGTTTAGAGAGAGAAAAATCAGAAGAGTTCTCTCTCCAACTGGGGTGTTCAAGAACGTTGTAGTTCCTCTTCGTCCCCTTACATGAGAAATTTTTAAAATATCCGTGGAATTTTTACTTTATTTTTTAATATTCCAAAAATGGAGTGGGGTATTTGTGAGTGAGAGGAAGGACGGGAGAACTGGACAAGAGCAGCGAAAGTGAAGTGAGCCAGACTTTGGCTCGAGGACGGAGTACGCTGGCAGCTGGCGAATTGATTTTTAAAATTTACTATGATTGATTTGATACCCTGTGACTGGGAAAACGGCCCTTTTCAGAATGAGGCTGGGACCTACAGGTCCGATGCCAGAGATTTTGCTGTGGGGGGAAACGGGAGTACCCCGAGAAAACCCACTTTCACGGACTGGGCGCCGAATAATCTACCCAGACCGTGCCCGAAAGTAGCTGGGAAGAGAAAGGAAAGAAAAAAAAAAGGAAAAGAAAAATGAAACTGATGAACTATGTTGGTGGTATACCTGGAAACTGTTAGCTGCAGTCTTGTAGATCAGGTGATAACTTCGTCATGAACTTGTTTTCACACTTGAAGCCCATTGGTGCAAGTGAAAAACGTGGTCTTGGTGGTGGACCTACTGGCTGTTCTTCGGTGAGTTGTTCTTCGCTGGTCTGTGATGCTTTGTTCCTTCTTGTGATTTTAGTTTGAGTTTTCTGCGTGGAGGTAGATTGTTTTTTCAGTTTGTACTGTCGCGTCGATGGTTACCTTGGTAATGGTTTGAGTCTGGCTGGTTGTTGAATTCTGTGGAACTGGGATTGAAGTCTGGCATGAACTGTCCTTTTTCTTTCTTGAACTACTGGAACTTGGCGTGTTGCTAACAGTGGGAGTTGTCGTCTTCTGAGTCGAGTTGTCTGAATCTGTCTTCATGTTTCTTCTAATTAGATCTGGACTCGGCGGTATTTTGGTAGTTTCATGTTGGAAGATATCCGTTGGTTGTTTGCGATATCTGGGTGCTTGGTTTGAACCATTATTGAGTGGTCGTCGATGTGGGCGTTCGGCTCTCAAATGAAATATATGATAATAACAGCCGTCACGTAAAATACAGTCAGAACTGTACTTCGACGTTGTCACTATCTGTAAAATACAGTCAGCACTGTACTTCGACGTTGTCACTATCTTCATGAAGTGTGTGGGATGGTTACTGTTCTTAGAAAAATTCGATGAACTGCATATACCTTGGCTTGTATTTGGGGTTCTATGGTTTGTCTAATTTCTTCTGGTTGAATTGATGGGTCGACGCCCCTGAGGAATACAGAATAAAGATTGACTGGACTTTTAGTGGGGGAACAACTTACTTTAAATTCAGTGTTCCATGGCTGGCATAGATAAATTTGGTCTGCAGTACATAGAGATAAGAAAATTATGTAAGACTATATATCGTTCTACCACTGACAGCGTAAGTAATTAAAGTTGAACGCAGTAAGAACTAACTGGTATCTAGTACACATGTGCTTAAACAAATAAACAAATAACATTTTGAAAAATATTTAATTATAGTTGTTTCATTTTGTCATATTCGCATCAGTAAGAATACGCTTTTCGTTATAAGTTCATCCGTTTCTGTTTTTAATAAAAATGTATCGAGTCAAAGACTGACCTTTCATCAGTAAAACAGTAATTAAAAACGGGTAAAGAAAACACGTAGTACCAATCAGCTCTTGGCAATTTGTCGTCATGGTAACAAAACTGGATGAACCTATGAAGGCGAACTTCAAATTGTGTGCGTATAAACCAATTCCTTACAGTTAATGTGGTAACCTAACATTTCATATGGTAAGCTTGTGTTTTTGTTTATTTGTTTTACGTTTAGAGTTAAGAACCGAACATGCACAAACGTTTCAGAGTCTGTAAACTTGTCAATCACTGATATTAATTTGATTAAGGTGCTTTAATTCATTTGTAATTGAACCTCTGGCAAGTTTCACATATCTGTTCTTCCAGTTCTGTGCCCATTCCAACGTCCAGCAGCTGTTAGCTTCCATCTGGTACGAAGGACTACCTGGATTCCGACGGAAGAACGCGCTTCTCCAATCATTAGAAATAATTCGTATCGGAATCCTTTTTCCATTATATTCTATGGCTTACATCGTGGTTCCTCACTCCAGCTTCGGTCGTACCATCCGTCGTCCTTTCATCAAGTTCATTTGTCATTCCACATCATACGTCACTTTTCTATGTAAGTCCATCTTATCTGTAACTGGACTAGTACAATAACATTACGTAAAGTTCAACATAAAATAAATGCTGACTGTATACAAACTGTTATTTAATCTTTAATTGCCTACATTAGGTTTAAACGCAAGTATATTAACTCCTGTCACGCTTTTAATATTTTGTGCTGTCGTATTTCAGTCATAGGTTTTCTTTGTTTTTCTGAATAAATTTGTTTTTCTGTTAGGTACTGCATGAAAACGATTATTATATATCATTACTTCTCCTAAACCACTTTCATTTGTAATTTTGATATTACCTGTCGGTTCATTTACTGTTACTACCACTTATATATATAAAGATACCAGATAATGCAGGGCTTAAACAGTAATAATATCATTAACAGAAAAGTGGGTCGACCCTCCTACCGTTTCGAGCCGCGGCACACGATTCATTCTTTTGAGCGTTTATTTCAAGTGTGTTTCTCGTCATCAAGAAATGTATCTTTTATTTGGCGACATTTTCAGGTTTCTTGCAAATCAACTTCCTCGTTCAGTTGAGTCATTACTGGTGGCGTTAAGACGGTAAAATTAAACTGGCTGACAAACTCGAACTATCTGTCCAATTAGTTATCTTTTTAGCTTAGATCTTTGGTGGGAAACTACTAATTTATTTGGAAATTGGTTTAACTAATGTCTCGCAATTATCTGTGACACCATTCAGACGCACATATAGACGGACAACTGTGCTTTGTATATATATATATATATATATACACACACACACACATATATATATATATACACACACACATATAATTTTTGTGTTGTTGTTTGTTGTCGTTGTTTAGTTTGGTTTGTTTTCAATTTCGCGCAAAGCTACATGAGGGCTAGCTGTCCCTAATTTAGCAGTGTAAGACTAGATGGAAGGCAGCTAGTCATCACCACCCACTGCCAAATATTGGACTACTCTTTTACTAACGAACAGTGGGATTGCCGGTCACATTATAACGCCCCCACGTCTGAAAGGGCGAGCATGTTTGATATGACGGGGGATTCGTTGTTTAAAATTAAGCACAAAGCTACACAATGGGCTATCCGTACTCTGTCCTCCACGGTATCGAAATCCGGATTCTAGCGGTGTGAGCAGCAGACATAATTTTTTTGTTGTGAAAACAAAGGTGTGATACATATCTATCCCTAATTGAATTGGCTTAATAGTAGTAATGACATTATGTTTAGTTTGTGTAGTAAGATAAAACATAAACATCGCAATAATTGAATAACATTTATACTTATGCTGGCCTATCTGTCCGTTTAACATTGGGGGAACAGAATCCCCTTGCATATTATTTAGCGTCAACTTGTCTTCTTCAAGAGCTTCATTTATCCTTGTTTTTATTATGCTTTAGTTATTCTAATTTTTCGTAATTTTGTCGTGATGTCCATCCACTTCTTCTTTCTCTGCTAAACGAAGTTTCCTCCTCGCACTGTTTCCGAACCATTTTTAGTTTTATTCTGCAATTAAGCTCAGGTTTCATTTTATAGATGGTGTTAGAGGTTTTCAATTGGAATGAAAAGTTGAGGTGGCATGATGCTGTAAGTATGCCATATTTTAATTAGGATTTAATTAACTTCCACTTGAGGATCAGGTGATATAACCATTGAGGTAAGTTGAGTTTAACCGACACACGGTGTTTGTTTGAATTTCGCGCAAAGCTACACGAGGGCTATCTGCGCTAGCCGTCCTTAATTTAGCAGTTTAAGACTATAGGGAAGGCAGCTATTCATCACCACCCACCGCCAATTCTTGGGCTACTCTTTTACCAACGAATAGTGGGATTGATTGTACCATGTAACACCCCCACGGCTGAAAGGGTGAGCATGTTTGGTGTGGCCGGACCCGCCACCCTCAGAGTACGAGTCGAGGACATATTTAGATACAGTGGATGATTATAGACTAAACTCACCTCTTTTCGCAGCTTACAACGTTTACAGCCCCCCGCTAGCACAGCGGTATTTCTACGGATTTACAACGCTAAAATCAGGAGTTAGATTCCCCTTGATTAGCTCAGCAGATCGCTCAATGTGACTTTGCTGTAAGAAAACACACACACATACAACGTTTACTGGTTATAGGTGTTGTAAATTTTAAAACAGAAGAACATAATGTTTCGTTTCTAGTAAGTTTGGTAAAGTTTCAGCGCTTTTAGTAAGTTTGGTAAAGTTTCAGCACTTTTAGTAAGTTTGGTAAAGTTTCAGCGCTTTTAGTAAGTTTGGTAAAGTTTCAGCAGATGCCATTCATATTTAATTAACTTTTTAAAAAAATTATAAGAAAATGAAATTAATGAAAGTCGTTCCAGAATTGGAATGACTTCATCTCCACTGTTGTGGAGATTTATACTGTTGGCAACTGCGACTCTCTTATTAACTAATGTTCACCGAAACTTCTGAATATTGGTTTAGAATCCCTTATCAGTTACCTTCTCGTAAGAGTATTAACAAATTTCTACTTGTTTAGAATTATTCCAGTTCTAGACTTACTTGTATACTCTAGCTTTATTTTGGAATGTAGGAGATGAGATTTACTGTTATTCTACAATGACCAACTATTGCTTTATCCGACTCTATTAATTCCATAATGAGCATATTTGTCCAAATCCAATACTTGCTCATCTCTCTATCAAATTTAAATCGTAGTCTCTCGTTGAGTATCTGAGACTATACACTAATTAAAATATTCTGATTAATCATGTAATACATCTTTAGCCAACTTCAAATGCATTCTCATTTGAAGACTAATTACCTAGTTGGGTTGGTGCCACATAACACACGAACAAATTAGTATAGCTTCACACCCAGAGCTTAATTGAATTGTTAGTAATAACAATTAAGACTACACATTTCCAAATAACACAGTTTGCAGGGACTGATGGAGCATGTGTAGGTCCACGGTGCTCATCAAGCCGTCACCTCTGTTTGCCAAATTGATACATGATGCAGTAATTTTGAAAATTCGCGTGGATGTGTTTGCTTTAGAAGGTCGATTTTCACGCGTATGAAGAACTCGTACCTTTTATAATCGAAAGACAGTATTCAACTAATAAGACCATGCGTTTTCTAATTAGGCTTTATTAGATCATTTTGACCCTAAAAAATTATTGTTAAGTTAGTGTTTGTCTAATACCCGCAGCGGAACAGCACGCGCCTACTCAAGTAGGCAAAGCCAATTCAACTTCAAAAATAGAAATACATTTTTGTAGAATAAAACTTAACTAGAATATCTCCTGTAATATCTTGTTAGCAAAGTGAACGAAGCAGAATAAAACAGACATTTATTCATGAGAAACCTTAAAAATAAAAAAAAATTTCAGTAGAGTAAACAATTCTAGAATCTAGGTTGTTAAAGTTGCGAATCATCATTAGGTTGTTACCAATAATCAGTCATTGTTTTCCGTCATTAGACAATGTTTTTCACTCTTCCTGTGACTTACGTTTACTTCGAGGTTGTTAGTTTCGTTATAAATTGTTGTAGTTTTGTACTGTTTATAAAAATATCGAAATTTGATTTGTTTTATTTAAACTAGAGATGAGTCATTACCAATCACCACCAACCTTTGGAATACTTTTTTTTTCCTAACACGAGTATGTTTGGTGTGACGGGAATTCGAATCCACGATCCTCAGATTGCGAGTCAAACACTTGGTTATGCCAGCCATATATTTTCTAAACTAATTGTTTGTTCGTTTGTTTGCATAATGTACTGTTTGCACTATATCCTCCACGATGAACCGAACCCCGGATATTCGCGTTGTAAGTCCTTGAGATTAACGCTGAATCATAGGGTGGACACAATAACAGTAAACCCGACCCCCCCTAAAATGTAAACTTTCTGCCCTCGAAATTCAGTTTATGACGGTTAGATCATTAAAATATGACGTGTAGATAATTAAAATCAGCTGCAACTGTCATTTGACAGTATAAACATACTATCAAAAATCGATACTGTGTCTACAGGTTCAGTATATTTAAGGCTTCTTAAACGAATAAAATAGGTATGAAACCCTATTTTTTGTTTGTTAAGATAGAAACTTTCTTGAGAAAAACAAATTTGAAAGCTTTTATATTGAATTCGCTGCTATCTTATATAATAAACAACAGTTGTTGATTATTAAACAAACTTGTTACATAAACTTTCTTTCATACCAGTTAGAAATCATTCTTTTTGAGGCATTTATTGACAGTTTTGTCCCACAGAAGCGCAGCGGTATGCCTGAAGACTCATACCGCTAAAAACCGGGTTTCGATACCCGTGATGGGCAAAGCACAGATAGCCTATTGTGTAACTTCGTGCTTAATTCCGAACAAACAAACAAATTATTGACAATTTTAAAATTTTCAAACAACAACTGTCCAGTTGTTCTTTGTTTACTATTATTTCTACAAAATATTATACCGTTGAAACAAAACTAAAACTCCTTGCTATTAAATTACTCGACTCTTAAAAAAATGTTTTATTTACCAGAGTAATGTCGAGCTAGATTAATTATACTTTTTATCAGCTTAATGTCAAACTATGTAACTCAAAAACATTTTATTCTTAAACTTAATGTCAAACTATGTAACTCATAAACATTTTATTCTTCAACATAATATGAAACTGTGTAACTCAAAAACATTTTATTCTTAAACTTAATGTCAAACTATGTAACTCATAAACATTTTATTCTTAAAATTAATGTCAAACTATGTAACTCAAAACATTTTATTTTTCAGCTTAATGTCAAACTATGTAACTCAAAAATATTATATTCTTTAACTTAATGTTAAACTAAAAACTAAATGATTCACAAAAGCATTTTGTTTACACGTTTAATATCGAACTTGATCAGTTATGTTTTATTTACCAGCTCAATGGGAAACTAAGTGGATGATACGAAATCCTTCTTTATCAGTTTCGTATCAAACCAGGTGACTTATTTTGGTTAGTATACAGTTTCCTAAGTTTGCTAGATATATGCATATCGTAAGTGAATTTGATAGTTTTGATTTTAGAAAGTTGGAATTTCAACTTTTTAAAATCGGTTTTAAAAGAAAATAGTATGGAATCTCTTGGCTTCCACCAATCATGTCGTGAGCGGTGACACGAAATAAAAGGAATACAAAGTCTAAAAGAAATTATTTAGAAATTATCGTCACTCGATTCTACAAAAGTTTTGATTTTTTTATCTAAAATATATATTAATATTAGTTTTACTCAACAGATTTAATCATTCAAACTGGCTTGTTTTGAATTTCGCGCAAAGTTACGCGAAGGTTAATTGCGATGGCCGTCCCTAATTTAGCAGTGTAATACTAGAGGGAAGGCGTCATCACCCACCGCCAACTCTTGGGCTACTCTTTTTACAAACGAATAGTGGGATTGACCGTTACATTATAACGTCCCCCGGCTGAAAGAACGAGCATGTTTGATGTGACGGGGATTCGAACCCTAACCACCTGGTCATGTCGATTCTCCTTATAGGCACAATAATATTAATGATTTATGTCTTTTTATAGTAAATCTAGATAAAATAATGTAAAAATAATTACATTTGAATAAATCTATTACCTAGAGATGATTTTACACTTTAAGCCTAAAATGTCAAAATTTGTACTATGGTGTATTGTAATCAAAACATACGTTTGATGTTTTCTTTCGTCTGAAAGTGGTACTTTCATCACATTGAATTTCATTAGGTACTTTATAAAATCTCGTACTACTATTTCAGTTTCTTTTTCATGTACAAACCATCTCCTTCTCCTCAAGCAAATCTCCAGGGGTTGTCTATCAAATAACAGAAGATTTTATTTTACCAGGGGGAAGGTGTATGTGTATGTTTTCTTATAGCAAAGCCACATCGGGCTATCTGCTGAGACCACCGAGGGAAATCGAACCCCTGATTTTATCGTTGTAAATCTGAAGATATACCGCTGTACTAGCGGGGGGGTTTAGGGGATGGGAGAGGGGAACTCCAGTAAATTTTGTTTATTCATTTTTGATCGTAAAGCATGAGATACCTGCGCTGAACTCACTACTGGCATCGAAACCCAACTGTAGGCGGTATTAGTCTTCAGACTTATAACTGACCCACCAGAGGGAGAAGAGGGGGCAAAGCCTAGTAAAGAACAGTATTAATCTAAGTCTAGATAGCTTTCTCCTATCTTTATTTTCAACTACGTACTGTTGACTATCCTAATTATTTCAAGCTTACAGTTAATTATAATGTCTTTCTATTAATTCTTTGTAATTATTTTTCGTCGCTGCTTAAGATGCTTTAAGGAACATGTTAGTGTATTGTATACACGTTATCGGAAAGAGTAAACAAACTATATGTGAATATATAGTAACTTTGGAACTATATTTTCGGTTTATTGACAAGAAAAAACACACAGAAGAATTATGCAAAGCTTGTTCAAGTAAAAAAGCGAGCAAATTGTTGTAAAATATTGGTATGGTTTGACTTTTGTTTTTCCTTTTTTATTATCTTATGTTATTCAAACGAAGCTTTTACTTGAGCCGTCTTGGCTTCGATTGGAAGTTAAAGCGTTTATTTGTGGTTTTGGTTTTGAGCAACAGAGTTAATTTATAGTATTTGTTTCTATCTTATAAGCAAAAGCGCCAATTCATGGCTTTGATTGTAAGTGAAAGCGTTAATTTGTGGTTTGGTTGTAAGTAATAGAGTTAATTCATGGCTTTGATTGCAAGTGAAAGCGTCAATTCATGGCTTTGATTGCAAGTGAAAGCGTCAATTCATGGCTTTGATTGTAAGTGAAAGCGTCAATTCATGGCTTTGATTGCAAGTGAAAGCGTTAATTCGTAACTGATTGTAAATAAAAGCGTTAATTCGTAACTGGTTGTAAATAAAAGCGTTAAGTCATGTTTGTTTTTGTAAGTAAAAGCGTTGATTCGTCGTTTGGTTGTAAGTAACAGAGTGAATTCATAAGTTGGTTGTAAGTAAATGCGTTTTTTTATTTTGTCTGTGTGTCTGTATGTATTTTGTTTTTGCTGTAGGTTTTAAGTACGATTTTTTTTTGTTCTTGTTTAACTAAGGATTTGCTTCATAAACGAAGGAATCACTATTTCTCCTTGTTAAGGAGTCTTCAGAAATTTTTTGGTTTTACTATGACCTTTACGTTTAGTTGGACTGTTGTTAGATAATCATGTCAGACACAGTAGAGAACTTTTCACTTGTACGATTATTGACATTCACATATCTAATTTATTGTACTACCACTTACTCTTATATCTTTAATAAAGATTTGTTTTACGACGGTTTTAATAATGGGTAAACTTGGAATAATTCAGAAATTTCGTTGTTTTCTAAAGTAGTTCTTTGATTGAATTTGAGAATGTTTTAAAGTTTAGAAGCAGATTTTGTCTTGAATATTAGCTGTGCGTGTAAATACACCAGTTGAGTTAACTTGTCATTATTTAATAAACTACTGATGTTTATTACACATGTATAATATTTCTCGAAGTTCTTCTGATCCTTGCGTCACAACGAGTAGAAAGCGTGATGATTGGTTGGCTTGGGACAAAACCGAAACAGAATAATGCCATGGTAACGAAACGAGGAGCTTCTCCAACTATCATTGAATGGATGATTTTAACCTGGGTAGCAGGTACGTTACGTATACTTTAGCAGGCACATTTTGTACATTATTGTATCTGTTATTCATAAATAAACACGTAATCTTGAAAAAGTTAATATAATATCTTCCGCTCGTCTCTTTACTGATATCTTGTCATTTAACTTACTAATATGCAGTGAATATCTATTATATGATATCCACACATCCTGTTTCAACGGAACACATTTCCTTTATTGTCGTTTGGGCATTTTCTCTCTATATATATTTTTTAGGCTTAATTTGGAGTGAGATTAAAGAGCTGTGGGAATCTGGACTACTGCAGTATATTAGTGACATGTGGAACATAATCGACTTCATCACTAACTCCCTCTATGTAGCCACAGTGGCGCTTCGAGTGGTGACTTACTTTCAGGTTGGAAAATTTGGATAAGAACAATTAAAAACGTGTAATTAAAGTTTTAGTGTGGAATGACATAGCTCATGTCATTCACTGTGTTTACAGTTCTGATGTGCAGTGAAGTAGATAATGTCATTCACTGTGTTTACAGTTCCTGTGTGTAGTGAAGTAGATAATGTCATTCACTGTGTTTACAGTTCCTGTGTGTAGTGAAGTAGATAATGTCACTCACTGTGTTTACAGTTCTGATGTGCAGTGACATAGCTCATGTCATTCACTGTGTTTACAGTTCTGATGTGCAGTGACATAGCTCATGCCACTCACTGTGTTTACAGTTCTGATGTGCAGTGACATAGCTCATGTCATTCACTGTGTTTACAGTTCTGATGTGCAGTGACATAGCTCATGTCACTCACTGTGTTTACAGTTCTGATGTGCAGTGACATAGCTCATGTCACTCACTGTGTTTACAGTTCTGATGTGCAGTGACATAGCTCATGTCACTCACTGTGTTTACAGTTCTGATGTGCAGTGACATAGCTCATGCCACTCACTGTGTTTAAAGTTTCAATGTGCAGTGACATATGTCATGTCATTCACTGTGTTTATCTTCTTACCTTCGGCTCAAGATATATACAAACTATTCTAGTGGTATAAACGGCTCCACTATTGAAACCAAATTTCAAATTCTTAATATAGTAGATTGGTTGTTGGTATTTTAGGATTAATTATCTAGGCTATGTTTACGTTTGAAAGGTGACTGAGATATTTGTCGGTTATCGTGTTTTAGGTAAAACCCCATATTAATTTTAATATGTTTATATATCACAAGGTGTTGTATTCACTTAACAATGGGTGTGGCTGAAATAGCCGAACCCATTAATTAGAAGAGGTGTCCAAATACTTTTGGCCATGTAGTGTATATCTATAACTTAATGTAATGGATGGAAACATTTTATCTATCTACATAAATAAAGTTAATGTAATGGATGGAAACATTGTATCTATCTACATAAATAAAGTAACTGGAAAAACCATGACATTGAATGAATAATCGTTAAAAAGACAATCTTCCACGTGTTTTCAAGAAACGTCAAATTGAAAATGTTTTCAGTTCAGGTGCAGTACCAATTCAAACCATCATGACAGACATTAGACCAAGTTCTTTCGTCTTTACGACATATTAATTTTACGGTGTGTGTAGAGAAATGAAAGATTAACTTAATTGTTTTAAAACTTTATTCAGGTACAGAAAGAGATTTCACTTAATACCGGAACAGCGTTTCTCCCTCGAGAGAGTTGGGACTCCTGGGATCCAATTTTGATAGCTGAAGGACTTTTTGCAGCAGCCAATATCTTCAGGCAAGTAGATGACATTTAATACGCACTGATGTTTATGTTCTGCAAAAGGTAATGTTGAGGGAATCGTATTTTAGGGATTTCGATTAAATATACAAGAAGAAAGAAAAAACATATATTCGATGACAATATTTATCAAAGTAAGCTAGCAAGATCTATATACAGTATAGTAACACTTAAGTATTCGGCATTTAAATATACTGTCGTAAACTGATGAGAAGTAACAAAAAAGGTGGCAAATTTAAAAAATGGCAAAACATAATTTCTATACACCTAGAATTTTCATTGATACGTCAGTTCATATTAAACATGCTTTGAAACATGTTTAGACAAGTCAACAAGGCCTGGAATGGCCAGGTGGTTAAGGCACTCGACTCGTGATCCGAGGGTCGTGGATTCAAATCCCTGTCACACCAAACATGTTCGTCCTTTCAGTCGTGGTAACGTTATTATGTGACGGTTAATCCTACTATTCTTTAGTAAAAGAGCAGCCCAAGAGTTGGCGGTGGGTGGTGATGACTAGCTGCCTTCCCTCTAGTTTTACACTGCTAAATTAAGAACGGCTAGCGCAGATAGCCCTCGTGTAGCTTTGTGCGAAATTCAAAACAAACAAGTCAACAAAAAGTATGTATAGTCATTTATTTCAGTTATTTTTAAACTTTAAATTGAAAATTTTCATAAGTTTATATTTTCCTCATAGTATATACATTTTTTGTGATAAACGAATATTTTAAACAATTAATATCTTGATGTTTGTCATTTCTGTAACAAAATCCCCACAGTTCTTTAAAGCTGGTGTACATCTTCTCGGTAAATCCTCATCTTGGACCTCTCCAGATATGTCTCGGGAGAATGGTCATCGATATCCTCAAATTCTTCCTCGTGCACGCCCTGGTATTATTTGCCTTTGCCTGCGGAATGAACCAGCTCCTCTGGTACTATGCAGATCTGGAGAAACAAACCTGTCATGGCCAGAGAGATCATACTGCCTGTCAGAAGTGGAGAAGATTTGCCAAGTAAATATCTCTAGTGACGTATGTTTTTGTTGTGCTTTTACTATTAGGTGTGAGCGAGCGCACGTGAGTTTTTACTTACTCACGGCTAAGTAGTTTCACCCGCCTCGTGGGAATACGCTATAGGGACGCAGTTAATTCGGTTTCGTCAGTTGGATCTTTAGGGGAATTTGATTAACTAATTAAGAAATAATTTCTCTCTTCTCAAGGGGGACAATGCGTCTCAAAGAAATTATCGCTTTGTTTCTTAACTCATTTCATTTAATATCCGGAGTTGTTTTTATTTAAATGAGTATTTTGTGTGTGTTTCGTCAAGACGTTGTGCGAACAGGAAGAAAAATATTGCCGTAACAATTGGATCTAATCCTGCTCTACGTTTTCTTAAATTCGGTTTGGCATTGAACAAAAGGCCTCTTTGGCACCTGTTATGGCAAATGTAGTGTGATTGACATGTATTCTCCTTTACTTTCACTCATGAGGTCTTAGTGTTTTGGCCTGGCATGGCCTAGCGCGTTAAGGCGTGCGCTTCGTAATCTGAGGGTCGCTGGTTCGCGCCCGATTCGCGCCAAACATGCTCGCCCTCCCAGCCGTGGGGGCGTTATAATGTGACGGTTAATCCCACTATTCGTTGGTAAAAGAGTTGGCGGTGGGTGGTGATGGCTAGCTGCCTTCCCACTAGTCTTACACTGCTAAATTAGGGACGGCTAGTACAGATAGCCCTCGAGTAGCTTTGTGCGAAATTCCAAAAAACAAACAATCTTAGCGTTTTTTATATTGTCGTTAAAATTATAAATATTGTTTTGTTTTATTGTAGCTTTTAATTTTGATATTGGTATGTAGTTGCATTAGAAAAGAAAAAGCATGTTTTGTTTTCACCTGTGTAACATATAATTTCAGTAGTTTATAGTTTGATGCTCGTGTCTATACGTCTTTGTATTTTAATGAGTTTTATAGCAAAACAAATAAAAAATAAACGTTAGAATCATTTCATAGATCGTTCGCTGTTCGGAAGCAGCAGCTTAATATTGACTCTTTAGTGCTTTTTACTCGTATTTGAGAAGTATTAGAATCTCTGGTTTTATTTGTGCATGTATTACTTTGGACACTAGATGGCGCTAGCTGTTAATTGGAATGGAAAGTTTTATATAGATGAACGGATGGTAAACAATGTTGACTGCCTCAAACGTTTGTTTTATACGTATTTTGAACGCGGTATTTTCTAATGTGAATACAACGCGACGAATACTGAAATCTATGAACCATTATTTATTTTGAAAAAGTCTGTAAACAACTGTACCATGTACTTTGTTTACCGCTTCATGTAGCAAAACAGATGTAAATGGAATCGTTGCCAAATGAACACGTGTTTACGTGCAGATTGGATTGTTTTATTTACTGTATCACTGTTGCTCTTGTTTGGAGTGAAATTATTAGTGGAAAAGCGTTAGCTATTTAATCATAGTATAATGTTAAACTGTAGCCAACCTATCAAAATTTGAAAACAAGTCTAAATGCGTGAATATTCTTATTATTTCTTCTTTCGAATTATTAACAACTGCATATGTACTGCATTTATACCATTGACATAATATAGACATCATATATTCTTTACAGCGTGTTCGAGTCCTCACAGACATTGTTCTGGGCAAGTTTCGGTCTGATAGACCTGGACAGCTTTGAGTTGACGAATATTAAAAGTTACACACGTTTTTGGGGCTTGTTGATGTTTGGAATCTATTCTGTCATCAATATTGTGGTCCTCTTGAACCTGCTTATTGCCATGATGAACCATTCTTATCAGGTCATTTCGGTAGGTTGAAGTTCAAACACTTTTAGTTTCAAATTTTTATTATTATCAAACTGACGTAGTAACTTTTGATTGCAATCTTATTATTCTACAGAGTGATCCAACAACACTGGTTTGTTTTACAGGAAGAATATAACACACCAATGTCACAAACGTACTTTACTGAAATAAAACACTTGACTTGTAACACTGTTAGTTAGAACTCTTGGCTTGCAACAATATCAATTAGAACATTTGGCTTGCAACAGTGTTAGTTAAAACAAGTGGCTTGTAACAATGTCAATTAGAACATCCGACTTGCAACAGTGTTAGTTAAAACACGTGGCCTGTAACAATGTCAATTAGAACATCCGACTTGCAACAGTGTTAGTTAAAACACGTGGCCTGTAACAATGTCAATTAGAACATCCGACTTGCAACAGTGTTACTTGGAATATGTGGGTCAAAGTAACGTCAATTTCAAGCTTTCACGTGCCTTCTAACAACTATGAAATATGGTTGTTCAAAAATATTAGTGTAATATTCCATTCCCAGTGGAATATCTTTCATTGGATCCCCATTTACTAGAGTGGAAAGACAAATCGTATGTTATTTCGACCACACTAACGTCAGCAGATAAACTATCATAGTTCCGTGGTGATATGAATAAAATGCAAATACTATTACCACACCAATATTCATCAACGTGTGTCATCAAAACGACAAGATGTTCATGGCACGTGACACAATTAGCCCTTTGATACACATTGACGTGTACGATTATTATCAAACTGGTCAGTATGAGCTATTTTACTTCATCACTTCACTCATTTCAGCTGACGCGTGAAATCTAGAAACTAAACCTGTTGAAATTTAAGTTATTTGTATTATTATAACATTTCAACGGCTGCTTTATTTATATCACCCTAATGCCAATGGATAAATGACTATTTTTCGCAATGATGACAGCTTAAAGTTGACGACAGCAAGCGTATATTTCACTCTGATATATATTTTAAAGAATTGTTTTTTTTTAGTATTTTTTCACGAAGCATTTGTCGAAAATGTATATTTTAATTATTGTTACTAAGTAATAAGTTTCCTGTTGTTTTTAACTGTACATAGTGTGTGTGTGTGTTTTCTTCTAGCAAAGCCACAATGGGCTATCTGGCGAGTCCATAATTGTACAGACACGTGTTTAAGTGTGATATTTTATACATTTCTTTGACGGTTCCAAAAAGAAAATAACAAATGAAGAAACCTTTGTAGACCGTTAATTAAAATTTATAAACATCCTGAGATACATTTTCTTGTTTTCCAATTAAAAACAAAAATAAGAGATAATTATGATATTTAATTATTTTGCCAAATTAATATCAAAATATTTTAGGTGCATAAACGAAGGTGTAATCGTGAATACTTTCTTATCACTATGATAACTTGAATACCTAATCTGACTTAGCCGTAGGCTCGAAAGCTTTAAAAACTCTAAAATTCAAGGTTCGATCCCTTCTATTGTCACGAAACAGACAGTTTATCGTGAATATTTTCGCTCAAAACAAATAAAAATTAATCATTAGAAAACTACATACTAAGTTAAAAGTTAACAGGGTTTTTATAATATCATATAATTCTGAGATTTTAAATAGTTTATGATAAGCTGTTTGGAGGAGATAATAGTACGATTAAAAGCAATATTTCGTTTAACCTTGGAATTACTAATAAAAGCTAAACCAAACGCATTTTAGAACATATTTCTCTAAATATTCGTGCACCAAATTGTTTGTGAATCCATTACTTTGTTGTTATTACTACAGTCCACGAAAGCGTAGAAGTCATAGAGAAAAAAAAATACGTTACAGTTAATTTCTGGGTGCTGATGACTAGTTGATGTCACTCTAATTGATCCGTATGACCAGGTGGTTAGAGCGCTGGACTCACAATTCTATTTCAACATTCGTATTGTTAAAATGAAAAGGAAACCGGTTGGGATATAAACAGATATAGAACAAGACACGGGTTTTTCTATATTGCTTTTCGTAAAAAAAAAAGAAAAAAGAATTCTTACGAAATCGAACCTTTTATTATTTGGTTATATAATTAAAATATAACTTCTCAGAAAAAGAATAGAATTGAGCGTTTTACACGATGCAGTCAAACGAGAATACGTGATACCACGTATTATTAGGTGTCAGTCAATACGTCACATATCTTTAACACTGGGTAAGATATACAGTATTATTATTCACAATCACATATTCACAACTTGAACCAGTTTTTTTTATCGAGATTAACAGAAGAAGAAACTAACATTTTAAACTGGGTAATATTCGAGATTTATGTGGTTCGAAGCTCGTGAAAACAAGACGCCATTGATTAATCTTGTCCTTAAGACTCGGGTATTATGTAACTACAATTGTGTGAAATACTTTTACAGATCTTTTGCGGGCTTCGTATAAGACAGGATGTCAGGAAGCATTAGTCATGTCCTGAACGTGTAACGACATTTATCGATGAAAACGTTTTGCTGTGGTATTTGTTCCATGTATTGTAAAATAACTCCCACCTCATCCACCCCCCAACCCCATGCTTCCGGTGGCAATCCAAGTTTTCGGTGCTTTTCGATAAAAATGCGAAATTCGGTCATGTTTATCAGTTCTTTGTTTCAAAATTCACTATCGACATCAAACGCCCATGAGGTCACATTAAAAAAAAAGAATTTCCCATAAGTTGATCGTTTTTATACGTTATTTGAAGGAACACACAGACACGGAATGGAAGTTCGCCAGAAGTAAGTTATGGATGAGTTATTTCGAAGATGGCGGCACTGTTCCTCCCCCTTTCAACATCATCCCAACTCCCAAAAGTGTTTATTACCTTCTTTGCTGGATTGCTAGAAAGATGTGTGGATATTCAAAGCTAGCAAAGAAAGACAACGAAACGCATCTAGTAAGTGTCTTTGAAAATCAATGCTTCTTAAAGATGAAAGCCTTATATACTTACCTTTTTATGACAATATAATTTATCTAAGCTTAACAAATATTTTGGAAAAAATGTTTAAGATATATTTTTAATGGGAGCTGTAAAATATGCCGATAACAGATAACAAATTCCAAATTTTAACGTTGTAAGTTCTCGAGCGTACCGCGTAAAATGATTTCTATGTATGTAGTTTACTTTATTTTTTCTAAATTTTTGACTAATAGACAAAGATAGTTATGATATATTTGTTGTTTATATCTTTAACCACAGATAGAAATTTCAAGTTAGTTTTTTAAAGTAAGTAATACTGCTCTTTTTTTATTTTTAAACGTGAAAACATTAATACATAAATTTTTCCAAATTGCATTATCTCTACATAATTAAAGAATTAATCTATGTGAACGTTATGCGTATATGTAAGAGCAGCTGTTAAAAAATTGGCAAGTATTTAATCAGCTGTTGTTTAAAACATGGGGGGGGGGGAATTTTGAAAGTGCCTATCAATAGAAAAGTTGATATAGAGGGTTGATGTTGTTGTTTTGAATTAAGCACAAAGCTACACCATGGGCTATCTGTGCTATGCCCACCACGGGTATCTGAATGACACCAGCAAGATTCATTTCTATATTAATAATATATGTTCGCGTATTTTTAATAACTTATTAAAGACTAGCAGAAAATGATGGGAAAACTACTAGAAAACTAGTAATACACAAAAGAAATACATAAAATACATGAACGTTCCTTTCACAGGAATACGCTACGTATTGGGACTTTTAAATAAAAGTTTGAAACATACGATGACCAGGTAACTACATACACACCTGTTCTTTTTCTGTGGAAATGCTGTCATATTCTATACATACAATTGGTATTCCCAGCCTGTTAAAACAGGTTTTTCGTAATAATTCCCAAACATAGATTTGCGCTCATTGTTCACATATTTTTCACCGTAGTTAATATTGTGCGAATTCACTTCCGTGTCTTTCATCACGTGAGTCTTCTCAGCTTTCCTATTCGGATCGTATCTAGCTTTACGTCATAATGATGTGGATGATGTGGTGTCATACACATAAGATAACGCCATCTCATCTTGAGAACTCCTTCCTTCACATGATTTTATATAGCAATAAATGTGGCGAAATTTAGGGGCTATTTAGGCTTACATTAGAAATTCAATTCAACTAAAATGGAAATGGGCAGTCAAAAGAGGAAGTATTATAGGAAGAAAACGGAAGTGGGCACATGCAACTTAAGAAATTTTGATAACTCGAGCGTTACCGACCGACACTATTGATGTCATATTGCTTTCTAAAGAATCACATGCGTTAACATTTTCACATTGAAAATCAGAGAGAGTAAAATTATCTCTTTTGAAACTAACCAGAAACTTTTCATTCTTATCCAGAAAGTTGAGAAACTTTATAATCATTGTAGTGTTTACTCAACTTTATTTATAAACACTTTTATGTTTGTTTGTAATTATGTACAAAGTCACACAGTGGGTTACCGGGGCTCTGCCACTACGTGTATTAAAACCCATTTTCTAGCTTTATAAGTTCACAGACATACCACTGTACCACTGGGAAACAACAATCTTATGACCTGAGTGTTTTGAAATTTTGTTTTAGCACCTTTCGTCTAAGCCTTTTCAACATTGGACGTGGATCCAAAAACGTAAGACATTCCGGAAAGGTTTGGGTTGTTTTGATTAGACAAAAATAATACCTTTTGCACTATTTGTAAGATCTAGATTCTGTGACCTGACCAGATATTATAAGAAACCATATTAAGAAGTTAATGTATGAATGAAAATTAAAACGATGTATCAGAGAAACACACTTGAAATGTTCTAGATGTGGTTGTGAGTTGGATGAGACATGAACTTATTCAAAAATATCGCTGTCAATCTGGCATACCAGCTGAATCGGAGATTCATAATTGATTGCTGCATTGACAGTAAAACGTAAAACAACAACAACAACAAACGGACACAATACTATCATTGTCTTCATTGGATTTATATAAAAGAAATTATTAGTTTCAATACTATATGAAACTAACAGGGTATAGCCCAAATATGCAGAATTGAAAGTGATTTCCTTAACAATTCTCACATTAAAAATGTCATTTTTGAAGAGTGAATATAAGAAGGACGGTATAATAATCACTATGGTACCACCATAGTATAACCATATAGATACCACAATGTTGTATATTCATTAATATTTAGTTTTATTTTCGTTTTAAAAGTTGTTCTGAGCTTCGTTCATCGACAGCTACCGAAATAACCCCATAATCACCGGTTTCCGGAATGACACCCCTTACTCCATTGACCATCCAAGGGTCAGTACTAAAAGATCCTAAGCTGGCTCGAGTAGTAGGTGTCGTCCCCCACTGGCACAGCGGTGTGTATGCAGACTTATAACGCTAGAAACAAGGTTTCGATACCCGTGGGGGCGGAATACAGATAGCTCATTGTGTAGTTTTGTGCTTAACTACAAACAAGTAGTTGGTGTCATTGATATGCTATAAAATCCCCTATATTGTAACATAATCTAGTCATTTCACTGATTGTTACAAGTCATGGTTATATTATTTAAAGGAACGTTTTGTTTTTTAATATCTATACTTTATTACATCCCCACTAGCACAACGGTATGTCTGTCAACTCACGCCGCTAAAAACCGGGTTTCGATTCCCGTGGTGGGCAGAGCACAGATAGCCCATTATGTAGCTTTGTGCTTCATTTTAAACAAGCAAACAATACTTTATTACACTGTGGGTTTAGCCAGAATCATTACATGTGGATGGTCGTTTGAGGACTAGAGCAGCAATCTCATAACATTGTAAGCAATTTATCTCACGCTTTCTCATAGTAACCGTTGTAATTTATATCGTGTTGTTTAGATGCGTTGTGTTAATTTTCTTGGTTATAATTTATTTTCTGGTTTCACATTTACAAGTAATATGTTCTTTTTCCATACATCTGCTCATAGAAAAAAGTTAAACAAGCATCTGAAAGGGATTTCCGTTATCAGGTACGTGTTTTTGTTGTTGAAATGTCATGTCGATAGTATTTTACTATCAGTTGTTTGAAAATAGTATAGATATTATGAGAAAAAATACCTGATTTTGTAATTTCAAACACATTCTTTTATGTTTAGTGTACTGACCTAGGAAGGTCTAATTGAATGATAAATGTGTATATGCTATTTGTCAGGTTTTGTGTATGTTCTAGATTTTCTACAGTAGGTGTCTGTGACTTGTTGGCGACAAAGTTCAACAATAAACAAATGGCGTATAGACCACTTGTTTTGAAATAATATATTAAAACAAGTCAAACATATATACAACATTAATTCTTATTTTCCTCTTCTCACTATGTCTTCTCTTCTCATCCAGTTCCTACAAACATATATAAATTACATTGTTGGTTATCACAATTGTATACAGAGCTTAAAATAATTGTCTATTTTTCATCAAATTCTTCACAGTCTGTTTCAGTTACCTTAGACACAATTTGACAAGACAAATTGTTATTACAATACAATACATGATAATTTCACTTTACAAATCACCAAGATATGACACGTATGGCTAAACTCGCAATTAGATAATCTAGATCTATCTATTTAACTCACTAACTTACTCGAACTACATTTCGAACTCGTATTTACAGACGGACGGACACACACTACGAGATATTATGATACAATGAAAACAACGAAAAAAGCTTAGAATGTTCTAACAATATTATCCAATAATACAACAAGCGCCTATTCACAACAAATTAATTACATAACGTATGATGTGTACACAATTACGTAAACAAACCTACGATAATCTAAATTTAACACTTACGCTATACTTAAACGGAAAAACTATGTGTATATCTCGCACTATTAGTAGCATAACCTTTGAATTATAACAGTTCGTAACATTTTACTACATACAGTTGAAGAAATGAAAGAGAAAAATGTACTTCGAGATCGATAACAATTCTTATAATATATACTTATAAACATTAATCTAGAGATATATTCGATAATTTTACACGATTTTAGATTAAGCCACACATTTAATAGGACGTTTTATAAACTTGTTGTAAACATAAGATGAAAACTTTTGGTCTATACATAGCTATTAATTTAGGATCGAAACTTTGGTTCATACATCTGATATTAACTTATGATGGTCAATTTGGTTTCTACATCTTCTAAAGACTCAGAATGGTAATTTTGATTTACATAACTGCTATGATAACTTTGGTCTATAAATCTCAAGCTAACTTACGATGGTAACTTTAGTATCTACGTCTACTGTTAACTCAGGATGGTAGCTTTGGTTTATTCATCTGCTATTGTCGTAGGATGGAAACTCTGGTCTATAGTTCCACTATTAATTTATGGTGGTAACTTTGTTCTTATACATCTGCTACAAACTTGAAATCAAAATTTCGTGTTATAAATCTAGGATGAAAAAATTAGTCAAAATATGCCCTAAAGTTGTGACAAAATAATGTTGACCAACACATTTGGGAAAAACTGAGGATGGAAACATTTGCTTGCACATCTAACTTAAACCTACAATAGAAAATTTGGTCCATAAATCTTCGGTAAGTTTCCGTGATGACGAGAAAACTAACTTGTAGAGAAAATTATATAATTAAAAACAGCTGGTATGGGAAGAGAAAGCACTTGTAGAGGAGCGAACAACGTTTCGACCTTCTCCGATCATCGTCAGGCTCACAAAGACATTCTCAACATCCAATTAGCACCCCTTATAGAATTCACCACGATGAAGACAAACTTTATATTCAACAACCACAACTATATACAAACAAATGGCCTAAGCATGGGAAACCAAGTATCATCAGTTCTAGCCAATATTTTTATGACACAAGTTGAAACACAAGCAATTAACACAGCATTACATCCACCACTATACTGGTACAGATATGTAGATGACACGATTGCGGGATTCACATCTACAGAACACACACTTAATTTTTTCAATCACATTAACTCTGTACATCCCAACATTAACTTCACATGTGAACAGGAAGAAAGCAATCAAATATCATTTCTTAAGCTAAAAGTTACAAGAACCGACACACAATTTACAACATGAATCCACCGAAAAATCACCCATACTGGACTATACATTTTTTGGGACTTAGCACATGAAACAAAACAAAAACTCAACATACTAAGAAACCAAATAAACACAGCCATAAAACTATGCTCACCAGATAAAATTAAAGATAAATTAGACAAAATAAGACAATACTTCAGCAACATCAATAAGTTTCCTCCACAAACCGTAGAAAACATTATATGCACACACCTAGACAAAAAGCAAAATCAACCAACAAAAGTAAATATATCATACGAATTAAAAAATCACAAAACCATATACTAGCTGCATACCATATATTCCCGATATCAGCAAAAAAATAACCAACATTTGGCAAAAACTAGTAACAAAATGTGACATTACAGTTAATATCAAATTTATTCAAAAATCAGGCACAAAACTGAGGTCTATACTATGTAAAAAACTACACTGACAAACACCACACCAACATTATTTATAAAATACAATGTGATAACTGCCACGACTTCTATATTAGAGAAACAAGTAGAAAAATGGAAACCGGATTCAAAGAACACAAAAAGTCACCTTCACACGTTTTCGAACACTGCAAGTCAAATAAACACAACACAACCACAAAAAACACCCAAATACTAAATAAAGAAACAAACATAAGCAAACGCAAAATTAAAGAAGCCTTACTTACACAACAAATCAAGCCCAAAATAAACCAATACAAAGGAACACCTTTATACCTATATTAATAAACATAATCAAACATCTAAGCATGCCATCTACATTCCTACACTCAATTACACAACCCCTTTCAAACATGTGGTCAGCTATCGGTCAGTTACCTCTTTCTTTCTTTGTTAACCTGACGTTGTTCGTTCCTCTACATACGAGGTCTGTTCAAAAAATATGCGGACTGTTTGAATTGCGCGGCTCCAGTTGGTTCCAGGGAAATCCGCTTGGTGTCGCTAGGTTTGCACAGATCAGCTGATTACGGCGCCATTTCCCGATTGCAGATATCTTCATTTGTGTATTAGCTACGCGGTTTTAAGTGAAGTGCGATTTTTTTCGTTTGGCGGATTTCAGAATGAATGACCTGAAGGAGCAAGGACTTGCTGTGAAATTTTGTGTTAAACTTGGAAAATCTGCGACTGAAATTTTTGCTATGCTTAACACGGCTTACGGTGATGTTGCTATGAAGCGTACGGCATGTTTCAAGTGGCATGAACGTTTTAAGGATGGTCGACAGTCCATTGAAGATGATGAGCGTCCTGGACGTCCTTCCACGTCAACTGACGACCCACACGTCGACAAAATCAACACCCTGGTGCGGGCAAATCGACGTATGACTGTCAGGGAGCTTGCTGAAGAGTGTGGGATATCAGTTGGATCTTGTTACGAGATTTTGACCGAAAAATTGAACATGCACCGCGTTGCTGCGAAATTTGTGCTTCAGAATTCGTGCGTTTTTGGCCAAACACTCGATCACTGTTCTTCCCCACCCCACCCCCCTACTCACCTGACCTTGCTCCTTGAGATTTTTTCTTGTTCCCCCAACTTAAAAGACCCTTGAAAGGAAGAAGATTTGAGACGATTCCCGAGATTAAGGCAAATGCGACGAAGGAGCTGGAGGACATTACAAAAGAAGCGTACCAGGAGTGTTTCAACAAGTGGAAACACCGTTGGGATAAGTGTGTGCGTTGGGGAAGAGAGTACTTTGAAGGGGTCCCAGACCTCTAACTTCTAAATAAAGTACATTTTGTTTTATGACGTCAGTCCGCGTATTTTTGAACAGCCCTCGTAGTGCTTTCTCTACCCATACCAGTTGTTTTTACGTATATAATTCTTGGGTAAGTTTAGAATCTAAACGTAGACCTGTTATTAAGTAATTCATTCAATAAGGTGAAACGTGAAATTAACAAGTCTGGATAACAACAAGAATGTACGATCACAAGAAACGGTGCATTCCAATCTTCCAAAACTAGAGATCCAAGAAGTAAGTGGTCTGTTAGAGACATTTATTTCGTAGTTATTAGTTAATGTGGGGTGGTGTATAAGCCGGTTTGCTTATTGGTAAGATAAACAAATGTGATATGAATATCACCAAAAACAAATAAAAATAACATATTATAATTCTGCAAAATAGCCTGTTCAAATGTCTTTGTTTGTTTTTTGGGGGGATGAAAATACGTCTGGTCTCATTGGTTCTATACTTATATCAGCTCATTATTCTTTAAACACCATTGTACCGTTCACCCTCACCACCCACCGCTGTCTTCAAATACATGCATACCAGCGTTTTGGCCAAAACACTTTACCGTTCGGTCTTAGTTAAGTTTTAAGATGTTAGTCCAGAAAAATTTACTGAATAAATAATTTAATTAGTGGCCATAAAATACACAGTTTTTATACCTTAACTATAGTCCTGTAATAAACAACATTGACATACAACAACGAGAAAAGTTGTCTTGGATGAAATAAACACATTTAAAATCACTTTGAATGTTTCTAGTTCACACTGTTTGATGATCTCTTTTTGTGGTTTCATGTCGAAGTAGCTTTTCGTGTAAATATAAAAAATATCTGTATTATTTTCTTTTACGCATTTGTGAGTGAGAATATATTTAATTTCAAAATGCTATTCGTTTCTCATTTGCTACAAACGAATGGCATTCAAGTGTTATGTTGTAATGAATGGACTTATCCGGATTAATATCTTACTCACGTGCAAGTTTTCGTTCTCTTTGCCTTCCTTTTTTGGACATGTGGTGTAATAAAGACCATCATGAGAAGCTTGGTTCGCCGTTACGTAACCAAAGAACAAAGATATGCTGATAATCAAGGAGTCACCGAAGATGACGTCAATGAAATCAAACAAGATGTTTCATCATTTCGATATGAACTGATGGAAGTCCTAAAAAACAATGGATTTAATACGTCAATAGCTAAAGAAGAAACTCAAGGTTTGTACCGACTTTAAAGTAAGAACCTCTTAAAATTGGTAATACCTTCCTTGGTGTTGGCACCCACAAGGTTCTTAATCGTAATTTTCTAAACTATTTGTTTGAAATTGCTTGTGAGTCCATGACTTCATTGGTTAGAGGTCGCTATTAACAAAAAGAATCACACCAATAAATTAAGCAGAATATAACCAATATTGTAATTAGCTTTTAGTGTCAAGAAAGGGAAACATCATAGTCCAGGGGAGAGAGGTGAATAATGGTGAATCCACTGTCAGAAATCGCTAAAGTTATTGTTTTTTGGGTTTTTTTTCTAACACTAGGTGGTATTATCAGTCCTGTGTGTTAAGGAATATCTTGGATAAGTTTGTCTTTTCTTATAGCAAAGCCACATCGGGGAATCTGCTGAGCCCACCAAGGGGAATCGAACCCCTGATTTTAGCGTTGTAAGTCCGGAGAGTATCTTGGATAATTAATCCTTCCAAACACTCGGGATCTCCTGTGGATTTTAAATAGATTTCGTCTAATTTTTCACGTTGAAATTGTAATAAACAAAAATACTAGTTTGTCAATATTATACAGTTTGTAGACCACACAAGTATGAACGTTACGAAAATAACTCAATTATTTAAAGATTAAAGCCGTTTCCAGCTTTCTGTCGTTACGGTTATGACGCTGAAATTTTTGAAACTTGTACCAGCTAAGTGAAGCAAAACAAACACACGTAAAGCTGGTTGAATAATGAGGTAGTATGTTCATGTAATCATTCCTATCGACGTTCTAATAAACTTTCAGATTTTAATGTTGCATATCGAGATGATAAAACATAACTGAAACGGCACTGGAGTTATTAAGATCTTTATTTCCATTGTGTACTTTAAATTCCCGGAAAATTTACTTAAGAAAAATACAAACTCTACTTTATATCTCGCTTGTTCAGCACATACTGGTTTGGTTTATTTTGAATTTCACGTTAAATTACAAGAGAACTCTCTTCGCTAGCTGTTCCTAATTTGGTAGTGAAAAACTAAATGGAAGGCAGCTAGTCATCATCACCTACCGCCATCTCTTGGACTATTATTTTATAAACGAACAGTGGGATTCACCGTCACAAATAACGTTCCAACGGCTGAAAGGGCGAAGATGTTCGGTTACCTGTATCGTCTTACCTGCTTTGAGAATTTGACTTTCCAATACATACATCCTTAAATTAAAATTCGATTACAAGTATACTTCGCTTATACTTGGGCCCGGCATGGCCAGGTGGGTTAAGGCGTTCGACTCCTAATCTGAGGGTCAATCTCACTATTTGCTGGTAAAAGAGTAGTCCAACAATTGGCGGTGAGTGGTGATGACTAGCTGCCTTCCCTCTTGTCTTACACTACTAAATTAGTGATGGCTAGCGCAGATAGCCCTCGTGTAGCTTTGCGTGAAATTCAAAACAAACAAATCGCTCATATTTTATTACCTACAAGAATGACTGAGTTTTTAACTGACGATTTATACATTTATTTCCAAAAACTTCAAGACATGAATACCTTCTTATTGAAAAACAACTGGTTAAAACACAAGCACATACATTATGCACATGTGCTTTTATCGAATATTCTTTTGACAGTTAATATCTTTCATAAAATTAGTAACTCTTTATTATTGGATTTTTTCAATTTTTGTTTTGTTTTATTTGGAATTAAGCACAAAGACACACAATGGGTTATCCGTGTTCTGCCTACTACGGGTATCGAAACCCGCTTTCTAGCAATGTTCTAAAAATATAGAGAATCGAATATTTCACACTTAATTTTGCTTTAAGTTGCGCACTTTTTGTTATGTTTCGACATATTATGACAGAGTCAAAAACGTTAAAGCAGACAAGAAAACGTATCTTCCGCCTCATCCAAAATAGTTCCAGTAATGTAATATTTTCCTGGCTAATATGAAACAATTAATTAATTGTCAAATTGAGTTTCTTTGTCTTTCAAATATGGTTTTATTTTGGTTTCAAAATAAAAGTAGAATTCACATTAGGGAACCCTTTTATTCGATTTAAAACTTTTGTCTGTTTTCTTATAGCAAAGCTGTTCCTCGTCTTAGGACTTACAAAACTAAAATCAGGAGCTCGATTCCCATCGTTGGAGGCCTGACATGGCCAGGTAATTAAGGTACTCGACTCGTAATCTGAGGTTTGTGGATTCTAATTCCTGTCACACCAAACACGCTCGCCCTTTCAGCTGTGGGAGCGTTATATTGTTACGGTCAATCCCACTATTCGTTGGTAAAATAGTAGCCCAAGAGTTTGCGGTGTGGTGGTGACTAGTTGCCTTCCCTCTAGTCTTGCACTGCTAAATTAGGGACGGCTAGCGCGGGTAGCCCTCGTGTAGCTTTGCGTGAAATTCAAAACAAACCAAACCCAAGATGTTTAGCCTTATGATTTTTAATTAAATGTATTTGAGAAACATATTAAGTGTAGCAAGCATCTATATATATATATATATCTCTGTCATATAAATTTTTTTTATTATTTTTATTTAGGGGCTGGCGGGAAGAAATGTCGGCTGAAGGAACGCCGTTTGATGAAAGGATTTAATATCGGATTTGTAGAAGGATCCATCGTACCAACAGTTAACATGACTTTCTCAAGAAAGCCGGCAACTAAGATATTTGCCCAACTAGGCCGTACTAAACAAGCTAGGAAAAGACGGAAATGGGATAACTTTCTGGAAGCCACAAAGAATGTGCGCACTGCATTTTCTAAAACCCGAAGTGAAGGGTCTGGAAGTGACCAGGAATCCACGGATAATCAGAGCGAATGTGATATCTCGAGTCCTTCGAGTACAAGTATCGTGTTTTCACAAGATTACTGCAACACAGAAGGAACACGATTTGAAACAGTTCCAGAGACGAAGTTAGTGAGACTTGGTCGGACGTTTGAAACTTTCACTTTCAACCCTTTGAAGCCAAAGTTCGCTTTTCAGGACAGAAATACGTTTTCAGAATCCAGGGATCAGTCAATCCCTAAGTCAACTGAGGTTCCAGATAAAAAGAAAACAAAAGCTAGAGTTAGCGCTGTTGGTCCAAGTGTGCCTCATCTACAGTCCAAAACGTGTTCTTTTAATTCAACCTCGCACGAGCCTTTGCTCGCGGTGTCTTCCTTTCCATTAAAAGTCGTCACTCCTGAACGAAGGTTATCTTCAATTCCAAGCTGTGCTGAGTCCAATTCTATCACACCGAGGCCTTCGTTATCAGGGATTTGAATGATTCTTTAATTCAAGAGACTCAATTTAGAATACCAGACCAACAGCCTGATAAGTCGAAAATGGTATTTACTATCTCCTTGGAAGAAACTGTTTCCTCTACCACGTGCTCGTACAGGAGTCCAGCCAGTACTCTTCCAGGTGGCGTTAGTAACAGTTCGTCCTGGGAACAATTACTGATCAGATCTGACAAAACTCCAAATGGTTCATTTGGAATTATGTCTAGTGTTTACGGAATCGAACCAGCAGATAAAGAAATGTCTATAGGCTGGATATGATAAAGTAAGATTACCTTTCGTACCATTAATATTCTTGTACACTTACTGGAATATCATTATGTTTGTTTTGGTACACAAAAAAGATGTTTTTCTTTTAGTGCACTAAAATAAATGTGGTCGCTCGTTTTAGAACAACCTGTGTTGTGCTTTGCATCAATTGTATTAAAACAACTTAATTTATACAAGTATATATATGTATATATTATTTGAAAGAAATGAATTTGAAAAGTAGAATTGTTTGGTAGAAAGAAGATTGGAGAGTTTTGTTTTGCAGGTGAGTGCCTATGTTCTTACTAAGGCCGTGACTATAAACAGAATACATACGATTAAAAAAATATTTTGTGCTGCTCTCGTGTAGCCTTGCGCGAAATTCAAAATCAAGCTAATTAATGCCACCAGATGGCTCAGTGATACGTAAATGATTATGACAGCAGAATATTAATTGATGTCAAAGTTCAAAAAGCAGTTATTTTAAAGCAACTTAAATCATAAGTGCTCAAAACGAAATTTGCTATTTATTCAAATTTGAAAGTATTAATATATTAATATGCTATTTAAATACTACTTTACTTTTTCACAATATAATAACCGACATATTTTTATATCTTTGAGATCGGATGATGACTTCGTCTTTCTATGAATATCATACTGCAATCTTTTTTTTTTTTTTGCATTTCTGAAAGCTACTTGTTAGCGTACTTGGACCGTGAATATGAGGATTTATAATTCGCGTCCCATTGACGCTAAAACGCGTTCTGCACTTTGGGGCCGTCGGTTGCAGTGGGTACTGTTAACTAGCTGTCTTTCCTCATCAGTTGCAAAATGAGGACTGTTATAAGCAGATGGCTATTATTTAACTTTTCGAAAAAAAAAACAAACAAACAATATCATTAGAAACGGTTATGTACGAAATATTTTTGCAGATTCCTCTCTTAGCGAATAAAAAGTGTCGAGGTTGTCAAACAGTATCATTTGTAAACATGACATCGTCGAATCAACAGAAAGAGCTGCAGCACTCTTTAATATCTCATTTTGGTTTGTGGGTCTTAATTCGTGTCCCTACCACCGAAAATACGAGTTCTTTCAACCAGTGGAAGGTTATAATATGAAGGTAAATCCCACACTTCGTTGGTGAAAGAGTAGCCAAGAGTTGGTGTTGGCTAGCTGTCTTTCTTATAGCTTATCACAGCTAAATTAGGGACGCCTAGCGCAGATATTTGGGTTTCAATACCTGAAGTGGACAGATCACTTTGTGTTTAATAAGAAATAAAGTCCAGAAATGATGACATCGATCTAAAAATATATTTTTTAATTTGAACTAGAAAATAGTGATAATAAATCGGCGATCGTAAAATATTTGGAATACCTTTTTTGCACTTATTATCAATTATTTTTATTCATTTCTTTGCTGTTGTTTAAACAAAACGGAATTATAATAACCACTCTTACCACTCATCGTGTAATGTAGTTGTGTTATAACCGAAGATAATAGATGTCGCTGCAAAACTGCTGTTCTGTCTCTTTTTGAGGGAATATTTCTCATCAAAAATTGCTATTAGTTTTGAGTATAGTAGTAGCCTCATTCTTTCTGTCGTGAATAACAAAATGGAAAACTTGTTTTAATAATTGTTGCACAGTTGAAGCAGTCTTTTTTCGGTTAATTAATATCTTCCACAACAACTCGGGCCCTGTTCCACTAGGACAAGTGGCGTTGATCGCTGGTGAATGACCTACGTATATACAGATGTTTCGTGTATGTGTGTACAAACTTACATAAAGAATAAATTTTAAATAACTGAAATATGGGCCCGGCATGGTCAAGCGTGTTAAGGCATGCGAGTCGTAATCCGAGGGTCGTGGGTTCGCATCCCCGTCGCGCCAAACATGCTCCCCCTTTCGGCCGTGAGCACGTTATAATGTGATGACCAATCCCACTATTCGTTGGTAAAAGAGTAGCCCAAGAGTTGGCGGTGGGTGGTGATGACTAGCTGCCTTCCCTCTAGTCTCACATTGCTAAATTAGGGACGGCTAGCACAGATAGCCCTTGAGTAAGCTTTGTGCGAAATTCAAAAAACAAAACAAACAATAACTGAAATACTCCAGTTCATAGCCTGCTAAAAAACTCGGGCCAAACTCCCGTCCCTTCAAGGGCGTTCACAGAGGGGCACTTGCCCCTTCCTTGAAAATGAGAAACAATATTCCCTCCATTTTCATTCAGCATTCCAATTCACAATGCCTCCCGCTAGTACAGCGGTATGTCTCCGGATTTACAACGCTAAAATTAGGGGTTCGATTCCCCTCAATGGGCTGAGGAGATAACCCGATGTGTCTTTGCTATAAAAAAAAACACACTCCAATTTACAATTTCGCATTACTCTGCCCCCTCCCCCGGAAAAAGTTCCGTGGAAGTCCATGCACTCCTTTCCTCGGTTAAGCTCAATGTACTCGTGTTTTCGCGCATCTTAAAGTTAAAAATCAAGTTACTTAATCAAGAACATAACTTCCACTTATTTCTTACCTTTTCAATACAATTTAACTGTGACTCCAAAACATTGTGTTAACGTGTTTTTATTCTTCTGCGAGCGCGTACATGTACAATTTCTCTAACTTTCGGTACAGTAAGTCCTAATATATAACAGTCAAGCGAGGAAAGTATGGCAAATAAATTAATCATTTATTCTCAGCAGGTTGTAGTATAGTGCTTAATAGCATAGACTAGTCATATATAATGACCCATCTGAATGAAGAGATTATACCACGGTCAACGAACAAACATAAATCGGTCATAATGCCAGTTTTCATAAAATAAAATGATTTAAAGTTTTTCCAATAAAGGTGCGAATAAAATTACATTTAGTCGAAAAACTAGCATTTTTTTTCTTTTCTCGCGTACAGCCACTTAAGCAATTTTTCGATTTTCTAGACACTTACTGAAGCTGTTTATAAATCAAATTTTGACTGGTCTCACAGTGAATGATATCTTTGTATTCTATCGTTTATCTCTACATGTATCCTAATCATAAAGATGATGGTTGTAGTTAGGCTTAATAATGGTGTTTAATTATGAAATATTGCTAACAATAAATGCTATATTATTATCTATCACTCTCTGTAATTAGATAGCAAAATTTGGATAGTATAAAAAGATGGCGAGGATACGCTCTATTTCCTGCTTATGTTAGGGCGTTTATCATATGATACTTCCCGCTTATGTTAGGGCGTTTATCATATGATACTTCCCTATTTTTCTTTTATTTTATTAATACATATGCATTTAAATGGTGTGGTGCACTTTTCAGTGAACATTTGGTTTCAGTGCGCGCGCGCGCATGTGTCAAACGTGTTTCTTCTACAAGGTGGACGCGGATTGGGTCTTAATGTCGGGGCCAAGACGAGTGAAACAGGGTCGGCCATTTTGAAAACCGGTCTTCCAACCGGTAAAGACGAGCGTTGAAAAGCAGCGATGAAAGCATAAGCCTGTTATGAGTGACCCTAAAAGCCAGTTACCACATTACTTTAGGTGCCGTATTCTTGAGCTGTAGTTTCATATTACGCATGACCATAGAGAAAACGGTCCCGGAAGGAGACAGTGTGGTGGCGCCATTACTGTGCCTTCATATTTTGTATATTTCTTCTAACAGCTGAATGAAGTTTTAGGAAAGGCTATATACGATCTTGTGGTACGAGTGGTGAAGAGTAGGTCATCGCCCATAAATTGTTTTTATTTGTCTTTGAAAGAAAGGTGGACTGAGCTTTGGTATTGAAAGCAACTGGGACATACAGCAACTGGCCCTCGTTTAGCTCCCTCACCAAGCTTATCAATAGTAAACTTTCAAATTTGAGCATGAAAAGACAGATAACATTTGAAGCTTACGATATCTGGAATATTTAGGTGAAAACAAAACATTTGGTTGCAGTTCGACTGTTTGAGTAATGAACAATGGACTTACAACTGTTCTTAAACAGAAGTATCCTTAACAGACGACAATCCTTGCAATTGCAACGCATTTGTGGAGCGCATTTGCTTACTATGGTTTGTATCGTAACCAAAAAGGTAATGTTTTATTTGGGTTTCGGATAAAAAAAAATTACACACGAGAGATTTTTGAGAAGTTTCTTCATTATTTATATCACTATAGTAAAGTTTTAGTCTTACAGAAATTTCGAAGTTTCGTTAACTCTCTGTTTTGGGAAACTAAACTCCTGTTCTGACCATGAGTACGAAAGGAACTTTCTTGTCTGCCTTTCTGTGTCTTTTGTTTATGGTTTGTAGTTTCTTTTTGCTCTGCAACCTGATACTAGAAGTAAACGTGTTCATGTCAAGGCGAACACCTCCTTTCTGGATAGGTCGCGGTGTACTGTGGGAAAGCATCCAACCAAAAATAATTTCTTCCACTCGTCCGTCGGTAATTAGCGTTCGTTCGCCATTAACTAGCGATCAAGTTCGGCTTTTACCGACAATTGACGTGGTCTTCACGGCCAAGTACGCCTATCGTAACGTACAGATTATCCGCAGGATACAATTATGTCTCAGAAGCCTCCTCTTGATGACCAACTCTTCAATTCACTTCCACGTGATTCTGGACATCCCAAGCATAAAACGCGTCGAAAGAGCCCTGAAAAAAATTACATACATTACAAAGAAACAATTCAAGGTGAGAATGTTTTGATCTCCACGATTTTTGTAAAATATCGTAACATTATTGTAACATAGTAACCATCCGTAGAATAGGCCTAAAATTAAGAATTCGTCTTTTCATAAATGTTTGCAAATTCTGACAAAAAGAAAAGAAATTTGTGTATAATATACATCTACTCGTTTACCATGTTTCTTTACCATGTTTCTTTCGTATACTGTTTCTGGTTGCAGTAAATTATGTAACAACGTTTTCTCTATTTTTATATTGACTGTAAATGATAACCATTCAGACACCTAGCTGTTAGTAAATACTTTCAAATTTCGAAAACATAAAATATATTTTTTTTAGCTGAAATAATTACTAAATAACGGATTTTATTGTCACCAAAAATTATGTATTTTGGTGAAAAAGAAAGAAATAATGTGACTCAGTCCATTGTTGGATTTATCATCAAGTTAGATCGAGTTCACTAAATACTATCTCTAATCGTAACGCAGGGTGAGAGCGAACCAAAATTTTTTAAAAAAAAGTATGCTAGTGGTATGCAGTTTATGTAAATAGAACTATTTATATAATAAGATAACTCGAGAAATAAACGTCAAAATAAACTGCTAGTATTTTTTTATACACGCGTGTGTATTAAGAAAAAGGTCGGTTTCTTTCGAGTAAACTGAAATGCGCATGTCCATAAATATAGGTCAGCCTTAATGACGTCATAACCCGTTTGAGACGATGCAAGACTTCAGTAGAGGTTTATTTGTTTTTTTGTGTCGAAAGACTGATTCAACTTCCTTACGTGTACTAGTCGTTCACCTAAAATAATATTTAGTTCCTCATTCGTACTGTGATAAATGTAGTTAGTAGGTCTTCCAGCAAGCTGTTTTCGGTTATAACAATTTTATTACTTCCAATCCTGGTGGACTTACAAAGTTGCCTTGTAAGTTCTACAGGTATCCTTTCATGTTTATTTTCATTTACTTTTGTGTTGATATTATACCAAACTGTTAACCATTTACTGTTCATTAAAAACAAACAAACGTGACAACAAAGTAAATAAATGATATATAAAGCACAAAACAGTCAACGTATCCTTTAAAGATAGTCCTTGTGTAGCTTTGCGCGAAATTCAGAAAACAAACAAAACAAACCTTTTAAAGCTAACCAACTTCGAAAAAGTAAATGTTTTAAGATAACATTTTATTGACTTTTAATATTCGATTTGGGTCTGGTTCTTTTTGAGCGCTAGTGCCCACCCGATCTTTAGCGAATAACCATCCAGTGGCCATTGGGTTCTTTAAAGTCCTTGCACACTAACCCTTGGTAAATATTTAAATTTAAGCTCATATTCGCGTTTCGTAGGGGGGATTATCAACTTCCGTCTCAATTTTTACGTCAATCACCCTTTAAAAAACTGTCATATCTGGAGCCCAGCCCGTCTGTTCCAAAGTTTAAAACATTATACAGCGAGTGATCACAAGTACTGTATGGATGCTTTAGTTTGTTTTGAATTTCGCGCAAAGCAAAACGAGGGTTATCTGTACCAGCCGTTCCTAATTTAGCAGTGTGGGTCATCACCATATACCGCCAACTCTTAGGCTACTCTTTTACCGTCAAATTATAATTCTCCTATAGGACGAGCATGTTTGGTGCAACGGGGGATCTAATCCGCGACCCTCCGATTACGAGTCAAGTGCCTTAACCATCTAGTCATGCCGGGCCTGTAAGGATGCTATGCTATTTTAACTGTTTGTTTTTGAATTTCGCGCAAAACTACTCGAGGGCTGTCTGCGCTAGCCGTCCCTAATTTAGCAGTGTGAGACTAGAGGGAAGGCAGCTAGTCATCACCACTCACCGCCAACTCTTAGACTACTCTTTTACTAACGAATAGAGGGATTGACCGTCACATTATAGAGTCCCCAGGGTTGAAAGGCCGAGCGTGTTTTGTGTGACGGGGATTCGAACCCGCGACCCTCGAATTACGAGTCGCATGTCTTAACCCACCTGGCCATGCCAGGCCTATTTTAAGTGTATTTTTGCCATTAAAAATGTAGTTATATATAGTTTTGTTCTTTTATAGGTGTCTTATCTTGATGCTGACGTTATCTCGTTGAATCATCGAGAAGTAATTGAAGTCATGAGAAAGTATTTCTTCACCAAGGATGTTGGACGATATAACGACGACATATTTTTCATCTCAGAAATATTTCATCGCGTGCTTCCCTTCGAGAAAGTGATAATGATTGACCTCGACCTCAAGTTCAAAGCAGATATATTAGATTTATATCGGCATTTTGAAAAATTCAATGACACTCACTTAATGGCAATATCCAATGATCTTCAACCACAATATATGGTAGACTTTGGAGAGTACCGCGAACTCCACCCTGGAACGAACGTGGGATCGCCTAGACCAGGAAAGCAAGGATTTAATACAGGAATTGTTCTCTTTCATCTGGACCGGATGCGAAATTCGATATTATACAACAAACTTCTGCAGTCAGATGTTCTTGGGTCCCTATGCTCGAAGTATTACTTTAAAGGTTACTTGGGTCACCAAGACTTTTTTACTCTGACCGGTATGGAATATCCAAAACTCTATTACACTTTGGATTGCACGTGGAACAGACAACTGGACACGGCTTGGATAAAGAACGTCAATAAATCAGTATTTGATTTGTACCACGAATGTGCTGGAACAGTAAAGATCTACCACGGAAATGGAAACTCACAAATTCCATTTACATAAGTATTTGAGGGTTGATTTTTACTGGATTACACTATGTAACACAAATTTTGTTCCTGGATAGTATGTGTCATTTCTTAATTGCTTGTGTTGTAAAAGTACACAAAATGGCCATTATTCCCTTCAAACTTTGCTTTTGTGACCTCGGTAATGAAATTTAGAAATTAACCTATTTTCTCTGTAAACACGGGCAAATTTGCACATTTTCATTTACATAAGATCTGAATAAAACAACATATGAATCAAGATTTACATGCATTTATACCAAAGTTATACAAAAATGCTTGCGACTGTAATGTAAATCACTTTCACGTATCAGCCCCAAATATAGTCTCCCATTGTGTTTTCGTTATACGATCCTTGGTAGCGGTGTTCAAAGTCCAGTATAATAGTATTCTTCCATGTTGTCCTTGAATTTATCAAGATGAGCGTCAAGGATATGGACTTTCAGGGATATCCTGCCGCTCATTTTGCCGTAGTTCTTCACCAGAGCCTCAACCAGTTCCACATAATTTTTGGCCTTGTGATTGCCCAAGAAGCCCTGAACCACTGCGACAAAGCTTTCCCAAGCTTTTTTCCTTCCTACTGAGCTTCTTGGGGAATTCTGTGCACTCCAGGATTTTCTTTATTTGTAGTCCAACGAAGACACCAGCTTTGACCTTTGCTCCAGACAGCTTAGGGAAGATGTCTCGAAGGTACTTGAAGGCTGCAGACTCCTTATCAAGAGCTGTGACAAATTGTTTCATAAGACCCAATTTTATGTGACGTAGTGGGAACAACCCCTTCTGGAGGTCCACTAGTGTCTCACACTTGACATTGTGTCTCCCCACAGAGAACTTGGCCAGTTGTGGCTAGTGCTTCCTGTTGTAGTGCGCTGCGGTGTCCCTGCTGTCCCAAAGGCAAAGATAACAGGGAAACTTGGTAAAGCCACATACATAGCAGAATGCTTGCAGCTTCTTGATGCCACCTCTGATAAAATCAGATAGGTCTATGTGTTCACTTAGGCAGCTAGAACTGAACTGAAGTGGTGAGTGGTGAGCACCTGTATATATATATATATATTACTATAGAAATTTTTAGAAAATTCTAAAAGGGTCTTGAAAATTGTCATAAGTTCTACAACATTCTAAAAAGTTCTTGTAAGTTCGAGAAAATTCTCTATGAGCTACTTGGCATTGAATCTACCTGGAATGTTCTGAAAAATGGGTAAATTTGAAATTTTCATTACCCAGGTCACAAAAGCAAACTTTGAAGAGAAAAATAGGTCTTTTCCATTTACTTTAGGCATAAGCAATTGGGAAATAACACGTTCTGCTCATGAACAAGAAAAAACAAACGTTTTGTTGCATTATGTTATCGTTCGTTGAATCTTTCTAACCCAGAAACTAACGTGTGAACACCACTAACTCTGTTTTCACTCTAAATGCAAATAAAATTATTAGTATACAATGATTATTTGAACTGAAGGTTCAACTACAGATATTTTATATAGAAGGCTCTATTAATGATATTTATACAGCTTGGTGATAATTTATAGGGAAAGTCTTATATTGATTCTTTATTCAGGTTTTACTACTAATACTTTACATACAAGATTCTGTTATTGACACTATATAGACGGATTTTTTTTTTTTAACCACGAGAATTAACTTTTGCGATGAATAAGAGAAATACTCTAATAATTTATTCAGAATTGTATAAGAGTACGAATTTCAGGATGTTTGTGAGGTAATACTGCTAATAGAATATTCGTATAATTTGTAACACATGTGCGCAAAAATCTCTAGAAAGAAAACAGGCTATTATGATATTACACACTTTTAATCTTGTGTTTTTTACAGTTATAAACGAAGATCGTCTAAAAGGCCTAAACAAAAGTTATATTAATTACTGCTATTGGTTTGTTTTGAAATTTGCGTGAAGCTGCACGAGGGCTATCTGTGCTAGCCGTCCCTAATTTAGCAGTGTAAAACTAGAGGGAAGGCAGCTAGTCATCACCACCCACCGCCAACTCTTGGGCTACTCTTTCACCAACGAATAGTGGGATTGACCGCATATTATCACGCCCCACGGCTGAAAGGGCGAGCATGTTTGATGCGACGGGGATTCGAACCCGCGATCCTCAGTTTACGAGTCGAGTGCCCTAATCGCCAGGCCTGATTATTACTATTAATATTACACATAGACATGTATAACTTGTAGAAAGAAATCAGGCCGGGCGTGGCCTCGTGGTTGAAAAGCTCATACTATGAATCCCAGGTTCGCGTACCATTGCTGTAAAACAGCGATCCTGGTGTGACACAAGAGTAAGTAAAATTTTACTATTCAAGTCAGACAAGAGCGACGTACAAATGGCTGACGGATGCTCTTGTTTCTTTTATATAATTTTAAAATTAGGTACAGTTATACGCAAATAGCTTTTGAGTATATTTCCGCGAAAATTTTATGAAAGTAAATCACTTGTCACGTGGATGTTCTCGCGAGTTTTAAGAGCACCCAGCACAAACAAAACAAGGGACTGTTTGGAACCTCGCGCTTTTACGGGTATCGTACTAACGAGTTAAAAATAACGTGTTCATTATATTTATCCCTTGTAAAAATGCAACAAAATATGAAATTCACATTTAAAAAAAAAAAAATTACAGCCAGATATTTGATTTCAGCTACAACTGAAAAGAAAAATATTGGGGATCACTCCCCCTACATCTCTCGTTAGAGCCTTAACTATCAGGGGACTATGTGATCTAACAGATATGTTGCTGAGATCGACACTGTGACCAACCGTATCAAGTGTTTTATTTTTTTAATATTACGTAAATAAGATAAAAAACAAATAATCTAAAAACATATATTTATTCAATAATTCTAAATATTATTCACTTGACATTAAGGAATATGTGTTGGGTTATTTCAGTGTATGTGACAGTTTGTTCTTCCTTTTTGGCGCAAAGTAACCAAGAAGCTATTTGTTGCAGAGAATCGAGCCCTGGATTTTAACATTGTAAGTTAATGAACTTACCACTGTTTTCACCGGAGTAATCGATCTTAAAATAATAAATAATTTAGCTGGAAGAGAGCTTTATCAAAAATATTTAGTGATATATTTTTGATCATTAATATAAGCACAATTATTATAGGCATATGAAATTATAAGGGATTAACGTACATAAACATAAATATACAACATATTTATAATATATATATTAAGGATAGTTAGGATTATATTAATGGTTTCTGATTTTTCGGATTTAACGGATAAAACATTAAAAAATGTGATTGGTGTTTTCCATTAGGCTCGTATTTTTTACGTTTTAGTTATTTTCATATCAATAAATAAAATTCGTATTTTAAAATCAAGAATTTGGGACATGCGTTTGATGTTTTCATTTTTTGCTGTTTGTCGCTGATGAAACGTAAGCTTATGTTTGTAACGAGATAAATTAGTGTGAATAGAATATACGGTGTATTAATACACTTATTACAGAATAAACAACAACACACACCAACTTTACAATTTCTACACGAAAATAAAAAACGAAAGCCCCAATTTTCTGCTATCTGAATAAAACTATAAAACGGATATGAATAATATCGAAAAACAGAAGTCGTGTTAAAAACTTGGTTCTACATAAAGCTTCATTAAAACTACTAGAAAATGTGGGGTATTTGAACAAAACAAGTACAGGAAATATTCTTTTCAAACAAGCAGAACAGACAAAAAATATAAGAAAATAAGGTTTGAAATGGTTGAATATTTTTTATACAGAGTTGGGAACATTTATGTATCAGGAACTGAAATAAAACAACGACAAAAATGTTGTGAATGCCTAACAAAACAGAGGCCAAAATTTCGTAAAACTGAGGATTCTTTTTCTTCAATTGTTTGCACAATGCAATTTGACAAACAAAGCTTTTCGTAAGCCTTATTTTTTATCATGACTTAAACCTTATGTGCACGTGTATTTGACTATCGTTTACTGAAAGAGGATATTCACGTTTTGACTACTTGAAGTCTTCTGACAGAGTAGCATGCATATGGTCAGGTCCCGAAAGTTTTACTTTCTGATTTTAAAGTTCGTATGTCGTATTGTATTGTAGCCTACAGACTGCATAATTCTTCTCGTGTTTCATGACAAGCGAACGTTTTACCGAAGTCACACACAATACAAATTGCAAAGTTAGGCGTACCTTATGTGACTTCATTAATGTATCTACTTATTGACTGACGTACGATACGCTACTGTATAGTTGCGAATAGTTAAAACAAGTGACCTCTGACCTCCTTTCGGGCAAAAAAGTAGCTCTTGTTCTTTAGGAGATCTTTATTATTTTGATAACATTTGAGTATAAATATTAAAACCTTGGTATGACAATATGCGCGATATCCACTAGACTGGTATGATGATATGCGCGATATCCACTAGACTGGTATAATGATATGCGTGATATCCACTAGACTGGTTGAATAAAGGATTTGTAAGATTGTAAGAGTTAAATATATTCTTATTTATTATCGTATGAGTAAGAGTAAAGGTAAAACAGAGTCTTGTTTGTTTTGGAATTTCGCACAAAGCTACTCGAGGGCTATCTGTGCTAGCCGTCCCTAATTTAGCAGTGTAAGACTAGAGGGAAGGCAGCTAGTCATCACCACCCACCGCCAACTCTTGGGCTACTCTTTTACCAACGAATAGTGGGATTGACCGTCACATAATAACGCCCCAACAGCTGGGAGGGCGAGCATGTTTGGCGCGACGCGGATGCGAACCCGCGACCCTCAGATCACGAGTCACACGCTTGGCCATGCCGGGCCAAAACAAAGTCAAAATAAATATCATATGAAAGTATAAAAACAGATCGTTATGAACGTGTAACTTTTATACAACTAACAATTATATCAAATCTTGACAATGTACAAGTTATTAGAAAATACATAAAAATAAAACAAGCATGTTGAAATATGCAGTGCTTGATATATATAAATATGCGCATGTAAACCTCCCTGTCTCCCTCCAAAAAACAACACAAAATTATGTTATGATTTCAAAATATAAAACAAAACCAAATCATTTTGTTCCTTGTTACTACTTCCCTCTGTCGGTTACAGAGGGAAGAAGAAAAAGAAAACAAACGTATTTTTTGACTTACGTACAGGAACAAAACTTCCTGTACAATTTCAGTATATTCTTGCAAAAAATATATTCGAAGAAACTCATTTTCATTCTTTGCCGGAGAATTATCACGTTCCACTAGGTGTACTAGATTATAGCTTAAGGTAGTTTTAATTGCACGGATAACAAACAAAGTGGTGGCTAGAAATCCCAAAGAACATACTGGATTATAGTAATCAAACGTTAAGTTTAACGAATTTATTCTACATTAACTTGCGTTGTGTGTGTTTGCGAACTTCCAATTTTGTAGCTGGCACAATCAAACTTGGCAGACCGATTGAGGATGCAGCAGGACAGCGATAAGTTTTCCGGACTTTCGACGCTAAGATCCTGGGTTCGATTCCCCACAGTAGGTAGTCCAATGTGGCTTTATACCAAACAAAAAAAGAACTTATTAAAGGTGGCTCTTATCTTTATGGTTGGGTTAAAGGCTCACGCCCGGAAGGTCATCTAGGCACAATAGGGGTCTTAAAAGTAAGTTTTCAAGGGTCATTGACTTGTACCTGATATTGGAATTTACGTCTGGCCCGCCCCTGGATGTCATGTTTTAAATCTTGTTTATTTCCCTCTTTCTGTCTCACAAGCTAGCAGATCCAAATGTGTCACACGTGCTCAGATATCACGAGCGCTCTATCAGGGTTTGTTATCGGGTACGAAATCTTTTGGGGTAGCGATAGAAAAGAAATTGGAATTAGTGGAGCTTGAACTATACACTGGGGTGTCTGTGAATCGTGAGAGGGCCTTTGAACCCCACAGTGGAGCACAGCTGTATCATACTATTAATAAACCACAAATGTAAATGCGCTAATTCTTGTCACTGCTGTTTTCAAAGATAAAGTGAATGTTCTGTTCCACGACGTAAACACGTAAACACTCAGACAACAGAGAATAAAACGTTGACTGTTTATTCATCATTTCAATTTTATATCAAAAATGTTCTTTCTGTGGTTGATCATCTATGCTTACACTGCCATAATTCGGGTTTGATCTCCGTTGCGGGCAGAGCACAGATAGCCCATTGCGTAGCTATGCGTTAAAAAGAAAGGTGCACTATTACAAAATACTAACTATAGGTTGATAGCTGAATCAACCAATGGAAGAATAATTAATGATGACGATAAATTCACTTGAAGTCAATATATGGTAAAGACGGTTGATACGGGTATTAAAATATTCAACACATAAAACAAGTAATAATGTATCAATCCATCCCACTTCCCTTTAGGTCATCATCAGGGCTGAAGAGGATCCAAATGTTATTTTGTGTTTTAAATATAAGAAGCATATGTGTATCAAATACACCTGTATACGAATGGTACTTTAAGTGTTCTTACAAATGTGCAACCTGAAGATAAACGTTTGGTCTCAGCCAGAAATATGTAGAATTATTTACACTAATTAACCCTTCACCTAAATGTATCACGTGCCTTTTATTGCAGTTTTTGCTTTACTCAAATTTCGTTTTAAAAACACATATTAATTCGTTTCTTAAGAGGAATCTCATCTAATCAGAATACCACCATTTTCTTTCATTGTGTATGTATAAGAAGCTGACGAATTTTGGCCCGGCATGGCCAAGCGCATTAAGGCGTTCGACTCATAATCCGAAGGTCGCGGGTTCGAATCCTGGTCGCACCAAACATCCTAGCTCTTTCAGTCGTGGGGGCGTTATAATGTGACGATCAATCCCACTATTCGTTGGTAAAAGAGTAGCCCAAGAGTTGGCGGTGATGACTAGCTGCCTTCCCTCTAGCCTTACACTGTTAAATTATGGACGGCTAGCGCAGATAACCCCCGAGTAGCTTTACGCAAAATTCAAAACAAACTGACGTATTTTTTTTTTTTTTATTGTTATTATCCCAAAACCTACAATAACATAGTTTACTTCATGTGATTCCTGAATAAAGTATTTCTGTTAATTGAATGGGGAATTAGTTTGTATACGTCATATATTTCTTAATACCACTTAACTTTCACATGAGTTTTAAAGTTTTTAAGTAATTCACTTCAGCATTTTTATTTCATACTTCAAAGCAATAGTAGAAAAAAATAGTGATTTTAAATTCCTATTAACATACTTTTATAAATTATACAGGAAGAGTATTCATGACGAACAGAAGTAAAATGCCCAGCATAACCAGGTGGTTAAGGCGCTTGGCTCGCGGGTTCGAATCCATGTCGCACCAAACGTGCTCGCCCTTTCAACTAGAGGGATGTTAAAAGTGACAGTCAATCCCACTATTCGTTGGTAAAAGAGTAGCCCAAGAGTTGGCGGTTGGTGGTGATGACTATCTGCCTTTCCTCTAGTCTTACACTGTTGAATTAGGGGCAGTTAACACAGATAACCCTCGTATAGCTTTGCACGAAATTAAAAAAAAAAAAACACAAAAGTAAAATTGGCAGTAACTGGCTAGTTGAGAGTGATATTCGTGGAGAAAAATCTTTGAGGACTGAGCTTAGGTAGAAAGGAAAAAGTTTCAGAACCATTCCATCTTCAGAGGACTTTACATAGGATTCATATGGTTATCTGGAAATATTTAAGTGTATGTGACATGAGTGGCTGCTGGTTCGTGTAAAACAGTTGGTACCATGAATGATTTGACCAATAACAACCACAAACTGTTGACTTTCAAGCCTAAGTCTCATTTTTTGTTGATGTAAAAAAACACATTATTTTCTTTTTGTTCTGAATTTAACCGAGTCAACGAGCATACAGTTGTTTCAGTTTATATCCAGTCAACATGACATACTTTGCCACGATAGAATGTACATTTTTATATCATGTTATTATTTCCCCCCAGCTTTCTTCAGTATACATGTGTTTGCAGGAAAATACTTCACAAACAACATTTTTGTGTTTTGTCATCAGTTGCTTAATATGGAAAAGAGCAGATCTTTGTATAATGTAAGGTTTCCAGCTGACATCAACCGACAAACAGAGATCTGTAGGGTTTCCAGCTGACAAGAATTGACAAACACAGATCTGAGTGTTCTGTAAGGTTTCCAGCTGACAGCAACTGACAAACACAGATCTGAGTGTTCTGTAAGGTTTCCAATTGACATTAACCAACAAATACAGACGTGAGTATTCTGTAAGGTTTCCAGCTGACATCAACCTACAAACACAGATCTGAGTGTTCTGTAAGGTTTCCAGCTGACATCAACCTACAAACACAAATCTGAGTGTTCTGTAAGGTTTCCAATTGACATTAACCAACAAATACAGACGTGAGTATTCTGTAAGGTTTCCAGCTGACATCAACCTACAAACACAAATCTGAGTGTTCTGTAAGGTTTCCAACTGACATTAACCAACAAATACAGACGTGAGTATTCTGTAAGGTTTCCAGCTGACATCAACCTACAAACACAAATCTGAGTGTTCTGTAAGGTTTCCAACTGACATTAACCAACAAATACAGACGTGAGTGTTCTGTAAGGTTTCCAGCTGACATCAACCGACAAACATAGATCTGAGTGTTCTGTAAGGTTTCCAACTGACATTAACCAACAAACACAGACGTGAGTGTTCTGTAAGGTTTCCAGCTGACATCAACCTACAAACACAAATCTGAGTGTTCTGTAAGATTTCCAATTGACATTAACCAACAAACACAGACGTGAGTGTTCTGTAAGGTTTCCAGCTGACATCAACATTAATCTTTTGTTGGCTACACATATGATTAACCCCCTCAGGTTTTGCACATACAGGAGATAAACAGTGATTTACGTTTGTTGTATCATTTTATGTTTTTATGTTATCAAAGCTACTGCTAATGAAACTAAAAGGGCACACATTCTGTTTAAAACAATGTACAAAGTGTTGCCATTCAATTTTGGTGGATTTTCTTCACAAATGTTTCCAGCTCTGTTTCTGAAACACTTAATAACATTGTGATCAACAAAAGGTGGACAGTCAGGTTGGAACTGCAGGTATCTGTGAGTATAAAGTTGGTTTTGTGTACAAATTTGTAATGAGTTTGTTGTTCTGTCTGCTGATATAAATGTCAAGGAACGATGGGCTGTTACTGTTCCATATTTCTACTGTGAAATATAACATGTAGTTCATACAGTTAAGTTGTTGTAAGGAGACTAATTACTTTTCATGACTAGGGAATCAGATAATAAATGCATCTTCAATGTAATATCCAAGATGATGGGGTTTTTGTCCATAAAAATCTCTATTTAAATTCTTCAACAAAAATATTTGCTAAAAGTGAAGAGAGGTGATCTCATGGCATGTAGGAACAGTTATTTCATTGAACGTACATAGACTGTGGACAAACTGTGGTTAGTTCTGAAATTGATTCTGTCTTCATATCACTTCTGTATGTCACAGAGTCATCATTCAACAACTACTGGTTGGTGAAACGGAGGGTATTTGCAGTTGAGATGTTAGTAAATAGATCTGTGACGTCACAATTACCAAGAACATCATGGTATCAGGTCATTCTATTGGTTTGACAACTTTAAAACATTCTTAAGTTGGCATTTTCTTTAAAACAATAGAAAAATTAAACAAGTTTACAATCATACTTACATAATTTTGATTTCTTTAATCATAATACCATTTTTTTTACCATTACAGAATATTCTAAAACCTCAGGGATGCAGAGAACATTAATTAGGTATGTAATGAAATTATAAAATGGAACAACATTAATTAAATATTTATTTGAGATAGTACAAATAAAATACATACATCATTGTACTTATAGTTGTTTTGGTCGGTAACAAAATCATATTTCAAAACTTGTAAGAAACCAAGTCAAATAAACTGAGTAAATCTGATTTTAAAATATAATAAACACTGATAATGTATGTTTTCTGCCTCAGCTTCTTATCTCCAAAAGTGATAATAAAATTCTTTATTGAATATAGTACAGGTTTCTACACATTCTTAAATACTGCCTGTCATTTTATTGGGGTTAAAAACGTTCTCTTATGTAAGTACTACTAAATAATAAACACTGTTTAAAACTGCTTTTGCAAAAAGAATACATCAGAGATGTTTTAAGATTGAAAATAATACAGTTTATTACAACATAACTCCTTCCAAACACCCAAAAATAAAAAAATATTAATATTGCAACATAACACGTGACACAGAAACCAGTACAGTAAAACAATACACAGTACCATTGTATTTTGTTTTTACCCATAAATGTTTGTTTTGATGCACATGTACAATTCAACACACTTCAAAGTATAAATATACGTAAATACATTTTAATTCATATGTATATAAAGAAATTGGTTAAAGTTAAAGAATACATAAAAAAATTTTATTACAGAAAAGTTTTGCATACATATGCTGTGTACATAATGCAGTTAAATTTTTTTTTTCATGCATAAATGTTAAAAGCAATATAAAAATTTGTTTTCACACACGTGTACAATTTGACGTACTTCAAAGTACAAACATATGTAAATACATATTAATCCATATGTATACAAATAAACTGGTTAAAGGTAAAGAATACATAAAAACAATTTTCTTTATGGAAAAGTTACGCACACACATGCTGTGGTACGCACGTATAAATACAATGTACACAATGTTTCCCTTAAATACCATCGACATCAAGAGATGTGTTATTTACAGATAAAATATATACAATAATATGCACAAACTATGCTACAAATATACTAAAACACAATTATGGGTGTCAACTGTGAACCACTTCACAAAAAGACCGTGTTCCATACTCCTCACAGATTTAACTTAGATTTTGAGCTGCTGTCCACAAAGTTTTCTATTTATTTCTGCCAGGATAATTGAGTACTGTAGTACCTTCTCAGGAGAAATATTTCCCATTACATCTTCTTCTTTTTCGACTACAACTGGAGTATGGAGGATAAGATATTCAAATGTATCTATTACTCTAATAATCAAAACAGTATAATATTGCATTTCCTATGGATGATTGTAAGAAAACTGGCCTTCTTGTATTTGTATTTTTTTTCATAATTGATTATGAAAAGAAAACAGATTGAATTATAAATAAAACATAATCACAGGCTCTGTAATTAATTACCACATCTAAAAATTTTATATCAAGAAATAAAATATTTTTTTTATGTAACTCTTTGAGAGTTTTCTTACCTTTCCTAACCAATAGAAGATGGTAATGACAGATTTAAAAATACATTATATATTGTTTTTAAAATAAATTATGTTGACAACATTGCAATCCACAGATAATACTCAATCATGTGTAAACAAATACTTTTGGAATGAAACTAAAAAGTCACTTTACTAGCTCAATTTATATGAACATATAATAACTGTAATAAATAACGTAGCCCCCTAGCAGGTATTAACCAAACTAAAGAGGACACACATCATATGACTTGATATCAGATTTACCAATCGTACATAAGATGATGTAGCCCCCTAGCAGGTATTAACCAAACTAAAGAGGACACACTTCATATGACTAGATATCAGATTTATCAATCGTACATAAGATGATGCACTCGAGGCTCTCCAATCATAAAATTCATACATTTCTATACATTGTTTTAAACACATCAAAAATTTTTAAATCATAATATAATGCAGATATTTTTTATTGAAGTTCATTTTTAGTTAGCCCTTCGTAGAACACATTGAGATTCGGGTTTCAAGAAATGACAGCATGTATTTGCAATCAATCATGATTCTAGCATTTCTTTTAGGCCTAAAAAGACTTGATGGTTCACAATTTTGACATTTTTCTACACTACTGCACTAAATTTCTATAGTTATTTGAATGATTTACTGGAAAACTTTAATTTATCTGGAAAGCTTAATAAACCCTTACTATCTGTTGGAGGGTATCTGCATATAATGTTTTGATATATTAATTATATTTGTATGATTTATTCTATTAATACCTGAACTAATATAACCAAATATGGTTTCCATACGAGGTCAAATGGCAGGACAAAGACCATTAAAATCACTTTAATATTCAACCTCTAATAATTTCTAGTTTTCTTCAAATATATTTATATATTAGTAAATTGAAAGGCAATTATATACAAGCACAATGGAGGGGTTGTATTTGGGGGGGGAACATATTTCATATTTCAAAACAACATTGGTCTATCTTCTGCAGATAGATCAATCAACAGGTCTATTAAAATAGTAGTTAAAAAGTATTAGTAACATAATGACCACAAAAATAAATTACAAATAAAAAACAGCACATAAGATATACCCCCTCAAACTAAACTGTAAAAACAAAGATTAATAGTAACCCACTGTCAAATATTTTACTATAATTATTTATGACATCAAACATTATTTACTTTTATGACACTCAGGCATTAAACTTAAGGGTACTCACTCTAGTATATGTATTTGTCAATTTTACAAACCAACTCACCTTTAATGGACCAGCTTTAAAAAGACAATAAAATGTAACACCACTAATAAGTAGGTAGGTAGGTATTTTATGTTTATTGGCACAAAGCTACAAGGCTATCTGTGCCAAACAAGATGTAGTATACTATAATGACAGATAGAAATTAAGGTAAAAATATGTAAAATCTGTAAAATTAAGACCTGCCAGGAAGACTGAAGTATTGAGTTTAAACTTACTGTTAGTCACCTAAAGTTGGCCTTTCCAGTCCTGGGTTCAGGTCAAAATAGATGTTAAAATGTGTAAAAGAAATCATGCTAAAATAGTATATAGTCCAATAAAAACCTTAAATTACGTTAAAAAGATAAATGGCTCTTAAAAATGTAAAAATATGAGTGAGGTGGGCAGTATCACCTATGACACTGGCTAATGCCAAGGGCAAACCTACCTTAAAAATATGTTTAAAATGGTGTCGTTGTTCTTGGTTGTAATGACGGCATGATAATAAAATATGTATGATTGGTGCATCAGTACCAGATAAAAGGAAGTGGTGATTTATAAAACTGTCACCAATGTGTAGCCTAGCTAACACAATCTTTACAGAAACAAGATGGCCAAAGAGCTAAAGAAGGCTTGATTTGAAAACATTATTATTTTGTTGCTCATTCCAGCTCGACTGCCAACTGATGTATAGTCAGATTTCGATAACTGGAAGACTGTCCATGTATGGAACAGGTACAGTGGTGACAGAGCTAGAGCAGATAGACTTTGCTGCTTTGTCAGCTAGCTCATTCCCATGAATACCAACATGACCTGGTATCCACAAAAACTGGACAGAGATAGATGGGCCAGTTTTTTGGATATTGATAAGAATAGGATGGTAACTAACATGAAATGATGTCTGGGCCAATATACAGCTGGGTGAATCAGTATAGATTGCACAATTTGTATATTGCATAATTTCAATATGATTCAGGGCAAAAGAAATGGCATACAATTCAGCAATGAACACAGAAGCTGTAGAGGGAATTCTGTGTGCTACAACCAAACAGTAACAAACCACGGTGAGGCTACAGAGTCACCTGATTTTGAACCATTTGTATATATGGGAATGGATGGATCATTTAAAAGATGTTCAACAAATAAAGAGTGATATTTCCAATCATGAGTATCTGCATCCACAGATGACTCAAAGATAGGTCACAGTTGGGGACAGTAATTAGCCAAGGTGGAAGATACCAATCTGTTGATACTGCTATGCTATTTAAAGATAGATCCAATTTTTTGGATTGGATACGAAGGCTAAAAGGAACAATGACAGATTTTCTATTATAGAAAGGTGTGGCCCACTCAGGATGGAAAACACAACCCCAAGTAGGATGCTGTGGTAAAGATCAAAATTTGGGAAGCATACATAAGAGACAGTTGTAAATGGCGAATATACAGAGGGGATTCATGAGACTCCACGTACAAACTTTGGACTGGAGAAGTATGAAAGGCCCCAGTGCAAAGCCAAAGCTCTTGATGGTGGATAGGATCCAACATTTTCAGTGCTGAGGTTCTAGCAGAACCATAGACCTACAGTCAAGTTTAGATTGGATAAGGGCATGATAAATTTTAAGCATGGAGTATCAATCCGTTCCCCAAGAGGTGGAAGAGAGGACATGGAGGATGTTCAGTACTCTTATACATTTGACATGAAGTTGCTTGATATGAGAAATAAAGTTTAATTTACAGTCAAATATAAGACCTAAAAACTTTGCCTCAGAGATGACAGGAAGTACAATTTCATCAATACGAAGTTCTGGACCTGGATGAATACCCCGTTGGCAGCAGAAATGTACACAAACAGTTTCAGAGAGAGAAAGCTGAAAACCATTTGCTGTGGTCCACTTAAGTATATGATTGATTGCAATTTGTAGCTGCCACTCAATAAACCTCATATCTGATGACTGAAATGAGATGTGAAAGAGATCAATGAAAAGACCATTTGCAACTGTAGAGGGTAGCTGTTCACTGATGGCATTAATCTTTAAAATGAAAAGTGTGACACTTAGAACACAGCCCTGAGGGACTCTAAGTTCATGTGGAAAAAACTGGAGAGTGCTGAGCCTACACGGACCTGAAATCAGCAGTTCATTAGAAAATGCTTAATAAAAAGTGGCAAATTGCTATGCAATCTGTATGAGTGAAGGTCTCGCAAGATACTATATCTACAATGTTGTACCATAAGCTTTCTCTAAATAATAAAAAACAAGAAACAAGATGTTGTCATTTCAAAAAGGCTTCTCTGACTGATGTTTCAAGGTAAATTAAGAGGTCTAGTGTGGAGCATTCTCTTGGGAACCCACACTGAGTGGGTGAGGGAAGGTTGTTTGATTCAAGGAACCAAACAAGATGAGCATTAATCATCCTCTCTAAGGTCTTACTGAGACAACTCATCAAAGCAATGGGATGGTAATTTGAAGAAATTATTGGATTCTTGCCAGGTTTAAAAATAGGGAGTACAATAGCTTGGTGCCAAGCATCAGGAAAGACATACTCCTGCCATATCCAGTTAAAAACAGCCAGGAGAAAGGTGGCATAACATCTCATAATGTACATCATCAAGTCCAATTGATGTATTGCCAGACCAATGAAATGCAAGTTTGAGTTCACTAGTGTAAGAGGGCGATTGTAGTCATAGGGATGATCAGTCGAAAAGGGAAGAAGCAGATGTTCAACTTGCGTAATAGCTAAGAAGAAAGGAGATGAGTTTGAAGAGCTAGATACACGAGAGCAACATTCACCAAAAGTATTGACAATGATCTGAGCATCAGCAACTTAATGGCCATGAGATGTTAAGATACAGATGGAGCAGAAGTATACCATCCACTCATCTTCCAGATCTTGTTCCATATGATCTCTGAACTGGTGGTTGAAGAAATGCTGGAGGTATATTTAATCCAAGATTCCTTCTGGCTTTGACATCTAACTTGCCAAGCATGTGCACAGGCTTGCTGAAATGTAATGTGGTTTTTAAGCATGGGATATTTATGAAGTTTATCCCAAGCATGTTTCTGAGCCTTTTGTGTTATATAACAAACAGAATTCCACCAAGGACAGGGATGCAGTGGGAAAGATGTTGAGGTTTTGGGGATGCACTGAGCAGCTGCTTGGACAATACAGTTAGTTACTGCTGCTACAAAATCATCTATCAATGATTTGCAAAAGTTGGCAGGATCAACTTCTGAGAGAGCAGTATAAGAGGGCCAGTTGACCTGGTCCAACTTCCACTGAGGCACACGGGTCGGGTGGCACCGACCATGGCCAATTTCACTTAATATGTTAGGAAAATGATCACTTCCACATGGATCAATGTCAACCTCCCAAGAAAAGCAAAGGGGAGCAGATACAAAGGTCTATATCAGTAAATTACTGACTGGATGCATGAAAATAAGTGTAAGAGCCAGTATTGAAAAAAGACAGGTTGTGTGGGATTCAAGAGCATATGCTCTATAGCACAACCCCTCACATCAATACTAGAACCACCCCAAGGAGGAATATGCCCATTAAAATTCTCCAAAATTAAAAAGGGGGTTGATAGTTGCTCAATGAGGGCATCAAAGTCTGATGGACTATAATTTTTTCCAGGGGTAAGGTACAGAGAGCAAACAGTGATGATGCAACCCAAGGAGGTACGGATGGCTACAGCCTCCAAGGGCATATTCAATGACAAGGACTAGGTGGGCATATGGTGATCAACCAGCAGTGCTACTCCTCCATGTCCTTGTCTTACACAAGACCTGTCATTTTGGTATAAGGAGTATTGTCGAATTGTGACTGTATTAGTAGGTTTTAAAAATGTTTTCTGCAAAGAAAGACATTTGGGATGATAAAAGTCAATCAAACCCTTGATGTCATTCATATTTGATTGAAAACTTCAACAGTTCCATTGGATTAGTGTGGCCATTTTTATTTATTTTGGAGGAGAATATGGCAAAGAGACCTTCTGCTTGTGATCTCATTTTTTTCTTTACTGGATGTGGGTCTGTTACCCTCTATTGATCCTGCTCTGGACCGAGTAGACAGGATGACGTTTGTAGGCATACTTTCCAGTGATTGAGTGCGTGAACAAATGGCTTGTTTAATTTTTGGGGTGTGAAGAGAGGAAGACCCCATGGAAACATCTGAGCTTGAACAAAGTGAAGTTGGGCAAAAACTGGAAGATGTGGTAGGGATAAAGATAGAAGTAGATACTGATTTGTTAACTTTTTTGATTTTGGAGGGTACCAGATTAAAATGTGCTGTTAAGGATTCTGTAGGAGGCAGAGAAAGGTCTGTCTGGACTCCTACTGTAGTAGTAGAATGGATTACAGCAGCATAAGTCCAAGATGGAATTGGGAATAGTAATTTCCAAGCCTCTGGATAAGCAATATTGTGAACTGTCTTTAGATGTTGTACTTCTTTCTCTTCTACCCATTTAGGGCAAGAAGTAAAATAGGAAGGATATTGACCATAACAGTTAATACAATGCAGTTCTAGTTGGCATTCAAAAGTATCATGGTCTTTACCAGCACAAAGGGCACATGTCAAGATGTTTTCGAATGACCAAATCATTGACAATGAAAACATCTAAGAGAATTAGGAATATAAGGCCATACCTTACAATTCAGATATCCTGCCTTGATTGTGGTAGGAGGACATGATGTTGTAAAAGTTAATATCAGAACATTTGTCGGTTCCATAATCCTGTCTCTACAAGTAAAAATTTGGCACACAGCTGTAACACCTTGGCTGGTGAAACCTGCAAGGATCTCTGACTAAGGAATGGTCTTTAAATCTCTCTCAACTATAACTCCTCTGGAAGAATTCAAAGTTGTGTGAGGAGTAACCTCAATGGGTATATCACCAATGGCCTTTGATTTCAAGAGTTTGGAACATTGTGATGAAGATGTTTCCACTAAAATGTCCCCAGACTGTAACTTTTTTACTCATTTAAGAGAGCCAGCAAGCCCTTCCAAACACTTCTGAATAAAAAATGGAGACATCTGCCCTAAAGGTTTTACAGTTAAAGAATGTATAATTAAAAACTACAGGACAGATTCAACTTGTGAGTTTGACCGCACAGATTCATCAATACATGGTCGTTTGCCAGTAGTTGGATTTTTCTCTATGCTGTCATGTTTGTTTATTTTTTATTTGAGGGGTATCCATAATAAAAAAAGAATATTTCAGTGCCCACTAACCCTACCCACCATGGAGCCCTACAAGGGGATGCACTACAGTGCCATATAATGTCACTGCAGCGACGCCAGGGTTTCGTGAGCACTATACCCAAACATCAGTATCAAACATAATGTTCACTACACCCATTGAGGACATCCTACACTGGCACTCAGTTGACCCTGGCCCAAATGAACTAGTCAACTGATCTTAGGGAGGCCACCCCAAGACCACCCGTCTACAGGAATTCAAGGCCAAAATGGTGTGTTGGAAATGAACCCTTCAACCACCAGGATCCTCTCCTCCCCTTCACGGATCACCATGCACGTCAAACATGCAGGTGAATGTTTAGATTCCAGAGGAGGTAAACTGAAAGTACAGAACCTTCTCTGGGAGGTCCCCTCACCACGTACAGGAATCTACATCAAGGGGAACACCACTGATAACAATCAGACAGTCCAGAAGACAAGGAGAATTGCCAGAATTGCAGAGCTTATTTTAAAGAAAAAACAACAAAAGAATTAATACTAATTGAAACACAAGTAAAAACTGAACTTTCTTCTGATAAAATTAATAAACCAAAGATAAAAAGAAAACAACATGAATAAAGGTTTGTGCATGCATAACTTTTAAAAGAAAATTATACAGCAAGGTCAAAGAAAACTAATTCAGATAAACAAGGCAACAAAACAAAACAGTAGAATTATTTTTAATGAAAAAAAAACACAACCCCAAACAGTAACAAAAGCATGAACATTTGTGAATGATATCCAGGAAAAATACAAATAAAATAAAGCTTCAATTTTGTGCTTTCCAGAACATGCTAAGCCTTTTCAGTGATCAATGTTACATTTTAATTCAGATTATGTTAAGCCTTTTAAATTTTAGCTCTGCACAAAACTTAAGATTGTTAAAAAAATATTTTTTTTTCTACAAAATGACCTGATGAATGTTCATGCTTAATACAAATAATGACTAAACTGAAATTATAAAAGAATGAAATACACAGTAAAGAAAATGTACATGCAGTGTTTACAGGAATAACAAAACAAGGCAATGAGAACAAAGTTAAAAAACCACACACTAAAAGCAAAACATCTTATCACCAGAAGCTTGATTTATCTCTAAGGAATGATTGAAAAAATTTTTACCTGGTTTAGGTTCATCCTTTTCTTTTTTGTTTACTGAGCCTTTAGGACGCCCCCTCTTTTTCTGACCAGCTGGATTACTTTCCTCACTATTAGAATAGTCCCCTTCCTGTTCATTAGTCGAGCTGCTGGTGCTGTTTGTTGATCGTTGCTTGACCCTCTTTCTGATTTTTTTTAGATGGTTTTCAAAATGAAGAGCATTGAAGTAGTCAGGTCTTTCCCGTCGTATCCGTTCTGTACGACGGCATTTCACTTCACCTTCTCCGTTTTCTTCAGACTTACTGCCCGGCACTTTATGGGCACCAACAGTTCTGCGAAACAGGTGACCACAAGGACAGGCTTTGCAAGCAACTGGTACCTAAAATATTACCTAAGAATTAACTTTTTCACTTCATCTTGCTTGAAGTAAAAGTCTAAATTCTGTTAACCTGTTGACTGCCAAGTATTTTAGCTGCTACAATATAACTCTAATGCTTCTTCATTTTGTAAAATTTTTCGTGATGCCATTTTGGATAGAAAGTGAAACAATTTGCAAGTAGGTTAAATGTGTGCATGGTGCTGACATCTAGCATTGAAGGTAGGTATTATTGGACTTCTATGATTAAAGATTAAAACTGGACTAGTCCAGAGTTATATCGCATGAAGCTAAATATCTCAATATACAACAAAAAACTGCAAGGTTCAAATGTTTACGATTTATTCCAATGACATCAATTCTCTTATTCTACATAAAACTCCATAGTAATTCGATAGATTGCTCTGTACACTTGAACCTATTTTTCTTATTATGTATTTTTACCCTGACATAAATTACCATTAAAGGGTATTTCTAGTTGACAGCACAATTTAAAACATTTGTCCGTCATAATGCAATATGCTAAAGTGTAGAAAAAGAAACAAGAACACAGATGTACAGAAAAGTGTGGACTTACTGAATTTATTTTTATTCCAAGTTATAAATTTTATTTTTTCCTAATTTCTGGACCATGTGATACCAAAGACAATCATTTTTATGGTGATGATAAATAAAGATAAGAAAACAAGAAAATTCTTATGAGGGAGCTATAAACCAATTAACAATTAAGGTAGAAACTTTGAATTTATAGGTGCACATTAGCAATAGCTAACCTGAAACACTTACAAGTAAAACTTTCTGACCCTGCATTTTTTGAAAGTATGTGTATGCAGGTTAAAGCCAGCCACACATCTACATTCAACGTACAGGCTGAGAATCAGGTAAACAGATAACTGGAGGAAAATGGCCTTCAACACGTCCTTCACAAAAGATATTACCTAATCATATATGGAAAAAAAAAAGCTGATCTACAAGAAGAAACTTCACAGTTTTTACTTATCAACTTCATCTTTTCTGGTCTTCAAAACCACCTATAGGAATAGAAGAAGTATACCTGAGTACTTACAAAGACAAAATACCCATCAATAGCTTGTACATACTAGAGCATCTGGACATGATATACAATAGAGAACCCACTGTCTTAAAACTCATTCCAGAAAGTTATGCATATCCATTGTGTCATTAAAACAAAAATGGTGGAAATGGACTATGAGGAAATTTGCTCTAAGAAAAGCTCTGTGATACAAATCAAACAAAATCTTGTTTGGGTGCACTGAGGAGACAAACATAAACCTAAACTTATCTCAGGAATGGTATGGTTGACTTTCAGGAGAATTAAAGAGAAAAAACAAAAAAATTGCACAGAGAAAGTATCATAATCAGTAAAGTTTTGTAAAATAATTTGATCAGAATCTAAGAAGATTTAAATAAAAGGCCTAGAAATAATTACAAATAAACTGGACTGTGCAAGACTGCATTTATACTTCATTTATGACAATGTTAAATAAATTGCAAAAATATATTAAAATTTCAAACGTACGATTAACCAGATAGTACCTAAACCTTTTGAGAATGTGGGCAGTGACCAGGAAGCAGTCATTTCTGGGAAAGATCTTCCTAAAATGGAAGAGGAACACATTTGAACAGATGCAGATCGTGACAGGCTGTGATGAGTAAAAGATATGCGGAAACAGCTGCAGTAGAAAAACAGACAACTAAAGAAACCTGGTATGAGCCACTATAACACAAGTCGTAATGTGCATAACCACAGATAGAAGTTGCATTAAGGAAAAATCATTGAGAATAACACTGAAAAAACATAGGAAAGAGTCAAGATAATTAGTGGGGTCATGTATCACTGTACTGTATAAGTGTAGAGGACAGACAGAGACATCTCTTAGTGAAAATGATAAAACGTGTAAACAAGAAGTAACTGGAGAAGAGAATATGATATATGAAGAAATACAGTAGACTTACCCAACAGAAATACCAATAAAGATCTCATTTTTTAAAACTGTTAATTTGTGAGAAGTACACACACTAAAAAAAAGGCAACATATATACAAAACAATGTTACAAAATCTTACATTTATCACAAAAAGTGAAGCTTTAGCATGAATATAATGTTAATAGTAGAAAAATACTGTCACCAATAACTATCGTGTATTTACTTCCTTAGAGACCTTAAACAAACGAACTTGGGTTCAACCTGTTTACACTGTGTCAGTGCCTAAATAATATTAATTTCACAGATGTATAAAAAACACAAGCCTAAATAAAAAAATAAACAAAGAAGAAATACATCATGGCAAAAAAGATTAACAGTAAGATGGCTTCTTCATGACTGTATTCCAAACTAACAATAATATATATGTGATAGTACTTCTTCACAAGGAATTTTTACCAAATCTTTTACACAGCCTAATTCCACAATTCTTATTTTTTAATACTAAACTATTAAAATAGTATGCATATTTTAAATCCCTTAATTATTACACAGGATAGTTTAAAGTAGATTAAAAGTACTTATATTGTGTAAAAATTTGTTCAAATCCAATATATTTTTACTCAGTTCTCAAGTGATATATCTTATCTGATTGCATTCATTTCTTTATTGAACTGAGCCTAAAGACATAGAGACAGAGAGAAAAAAAGAATTGAACGAGTTACACAGCTGTTATACCTATCAGTTACAAGTATTACAATCAAGTAAATGTTTAACACAAAAATTTTGGAATAAGGATCAGACGTTGTAACACCCTTGAATTTGGTGCTTTTATTCAAAGTACTTGTATGGTTAGTAAAAACAGTGTTCTAATTATTAATATGCAACTTTCAGGAATTGCTGAAAATTATGCAAGTGAAACAGTAAATGGCTTATCTAATCAGGAAAAATTACAGTTAAAACTCTGACATCATTTGTTTGATTACAAATAATACAGTTTTTTTTTCCCCAAGATCTTTTAGTTTCATCAAAAGTGCATTTTTAAATTGAAAAAATAAAGAACTAATTTATAAAGAAAGAGGCAACCATTAAAAGAATAATAAATATCAGTGAAACTATTCTATGATTAAGTTGGAAAATGAATTTTTAAGTTCTACATAGCAAACTGGACTCAAATGTTTACTGCATGAAATGCATGAATAATAAAAATGAGCTGCAACATGAAAGAAACTTAGCTTAAATTTTTATTGAGATAAAAACCTGAAATTATTGTTCAGGTTTATAAGTTCTTACAATTAATACAGGGAAAATTCCTAATGATAAAAATGATGCTAATTCAGATCCTATATTTTTGGAAACAATGGTTTATGAAAAGATCTGAGAAACATGAACGATAATAATGGCACTTATAAAAAATGCTCCTGTGATAAAAATATTTTCTTTTGTACTTGTTTCTCAATGTAAGAGACAAGTACACAGAAAGAAACTATCACTAACCAACAAAAAGAAAATACACAGAAACTTTGATTTTGCTTGCAAAAGACCTCAGTACTGCGGTCAAAAAGTCATCTCGTCCAAAAACAAGAAGGAGCAGTCCACTAATACTAAAACTTTACTATAAACCTATTAGTTTAGAGATCTGTTGGCAGAAAAGAACTGGAACTTTTAAAAGAGATCTCTTAACAATTTTCTGTATTGGTTTAGAAGGGGATATTCCTAACTAAGATATTTGAGCATCTTCATAGGTTTTTGTTTTTTTAAATGACAGCTTTTGTTTTTTTTTTTTTGTCTAGTGGGTCACGACTGACAAATTAAACTGATTATAAGCAGATCTGCAATCAGACATGAAATCAATATTCTTAGAAATTAAGTTTAGATACATGTACATTAGAGCCCTCTGCAAACTGTTTATTATATAAATTAATTTGGATCTAAAATGGATACATAAATATTACTTTCTTGTAGTATTCTAAGGAAGGAAATTTTAAACATATGGTACATGTATACAAGAAAGTTTTACATGCCCCCCAAAATATTTTGAGGGTTATATATACTCACACATCTGCATTAACAGAAGCCCTTCGATATGTCATGAAATAGAAAGGTAATGAAATATTAGAACACACAAGATAAAATATTTCTACATCTAATTAATTTCAAACATGCTCAGCCAGTTATGTATACAAGTAAAAATAAATATGGGAAACCTTCTCACATTTAAATAGTTTGTTTTTAAATAACTCCCAGTTTGGCATTAGCACAAATGATTTAACATCATTGATCAGTCAAATCAGAAGACAAATTTGAATCATGGCTAAAACAATGAATCTGGTTCTTAGATTGGTTTCATTTTGAATTTTACACAGAGCTAAATGAAGGCTACCATTGCCAATTTATTGATGTACGACTAGAGAGAGTGCAGCTAATCATTACCACCCACCACCAACTCTGACTACTTTTAACCATTTTGCCAATGAATAGCGAGATTTACCATCACCTTATAATACCACAAAGGCTAGAAGGGTGAGTATGTTCAGTGGGAAAAATATTCAAACACATGACCCTCGGATTGTAAGTCAAGCTTGCTAACCACCTGGCCATGCCAGGCCCCAGTTCTTAGAGCTCTCCTAGATAGCATAACAGATATACAACTGAAGAATATCGATTCCATAAATCAGTATTTATAAAAGGTAACCACATAAACAATTAACTATGATCAATGAATAATAATACAATTTGTAAAACCATCTTAACTTTCGTTTGTTAGGAATCTTAGGCTACAAACTGACATACACCACTCAACGCCCAAATCAAATTAAGTCAGTTTTTAACAAGTTAACATAAAATACTTTCTTTTTTTATTTTTTATCCCTGATAATTAGTTACCAATTGATATTTCAATATTCTAAAATCACATAACTTTAACTTGGAGTTTCATTTAAGTTTAAAAAATTACATTTCAAATTGGTAAAAAATAAAATCTAATAATATCTAAGTAACCTAGAACACTGATGTAATTTATATACACACAAAAGGCCTTACAGCATCCCAGTATTAAGTGTAGCATCTGCAAACCACAATTTATCATTTTCTAAAACTGTATAGATATTATTGAGAAAAATCAGTTGTCAGTATTGGTAAATTATTTTTAAATCCCAAATAAACAAGTGTTTATTTCATTGTGAATAACTGTGTAGATTTAATAAAACCAAATTAGTGCTTAACACAAGTAATTGTAGAAATTACAGCTATAGTTAAACTGTTAGTATAAAATATATATCTTTGGAATCTCAAAATGAAATTTCAATATATGGACAACATTTAACACCTTTGCACATACAGTTTAGTTTCACTCAATGCAGCATTAACCTTGTTAACAGCTATAAATACTTCTAATTTGTCAATAATGTGTATCTCTCAAACCGTTTTCTTAGTAAATAAATACAACACAATGTATAGAGGTTACATAATATAAACCTTTACAAATAATGCATGCTAAGTTCCTCCATTAACTTACTTAAAACAATAACTTTATGATTACATAACAAAACTATGCACAAGATTATAATTCAGAATTATCATGTACATAAATCTTTATTATGCACACTGCAATTAGAAAACTTATATCTCATAATGTATTGGCACTCTTTTAAACTAAGTTAAACTAGTATTCAAAAGTATCACAGCTACAACATTTTGACGGTATCATGCACATATGTAGACTTCAGAACTAGAATAACTTAGATTTCCATTGGCTGAGATATAAGCTTTGTAGCAATACTGAATTTAATGTAATGATGTTCCGACTTCCATCTCAATCCTAACCTATGAATTTATATTTATTTCAACTAAAATGCAAATTGTATCACTCCAATATAATAAGAAATTACATTATTCCTTGAAACCCTCAACCATATTTCATTTACAGTCTCATAAGTACAGACAATCCGAGTTTTACAAGACTGATTTCAGGCAAACAATCCTTTAGACCTCAAAATGCTAAGTCTTTTAAACCACTGCTATCATGATAAACTTGTATGTTTAGTAGACAAGTGACTGACCAATCACTTTCAACTATGTCATTCCTCACAACCAATCTTGCTTAACAACTGCTTAATAGTGCATACAAACATCAATTAAAATTGACCTACCTATTACTATGTTTACAAACATTTAAGGGCTTTAAAGGGGAAGTATATTTAGTTTTGCATTTCCTGGAGACTTTTGGTCTTGTGTGGGAGGGATTATACAGAACAAAACGATTCCCAAAAGTTCCTGGAATTTGGGATATCTACAAATATGGTAGTTTTTGTTTTACTAGATTAAAGCTTCTAAGTTAAGTAGAATTCTAGAACTGAACACAACACAATGAATAAGACTTGTTTGAAACAAAATTGTTATTGCAGATGTTACATTCAGGATTAACAAATTTTAAAATGGTCATTCAAAGCCCCAAGTAAGCAAATAAAACCACCTATAGTATACACATTTTGCTCTGAATTAGCAGTTGACCTGATATTGTATATGTAGATAACTTGAGATTGACTGTTATAATGTGTTTGATCTGGATCTGAAAATGAAGCAATTATGTGTGTGTTCAGGTATTTAGATTAAATGCCAATTTGTGTTCTATCTTTAAAAAAACACCATTTGAATGGAGGTAATTATGAAATTTAGGGTAGACAATAATTTGCTTCAGGGTTGAACTAGTGCTAGAACACTGATCTCAGTAATTTTAAATAAAATTAAACATTAGGCCTAATTTTTAGCATATAACAATTTCAGTCTAACAAACTGCTGCCACACTCAGACTGAGTTATAAATCACTTAATGGTTTATTTCCACTGTGACGATTATGAAAAGTTTTGAACTGATTTCTTTCAAACACCTGCAGTGTAATAAACTTAATACTACTGTTAATTACTACTTTCAAGTTTATCCAAATAATATGGTGAAACTACGTGAAATGCTGTACAGTCAAGGAAAATGTGCCATTTTGTTACAACATTGACTGGTCCGAATCTGACTTTGAGCGAGCTTCTATCAACAGGGTCTCGTTAATGAGTAAATTGTTTTTAAGCCAAGCACTGGTAAGTGCAGCTGTCATAAAATTTACCATCTCGGTACCTTTACAAGTACAGTGATTAAAAGTGTAAATCGTAACAGAACTTAAAACAAAGAAACATTATTACTTTTATTACTATTAAATATATCCATCTTTATTTGGTTCGAAAATATTAATAACATTATTTATTATTCTGAACTACAGTTAGTGTTACTAATGTCTCTAAATTGAAAATGACATCCATTACATTACCTGTTTAGTACAATTTGGACATAGTTTCGTCACCATAATACCACCTATTTTCGTGAACGAAGTTTGGTAAGTGTTACGATGATGGTTAGGCCTAGGCTACGTGCTAAACAAGTTTGAACTTCAAGTACGAGTATCTTATTTTCTGAAAAATAAAACAAATAGCTTAGAACAAAAACTCACAAAAACAGAAGAGAACTTCGCAAATGTAGGAATTACAAATGATAGTTTGTGAAATGATTCTATACTTTTTTAATTCTACGTAACGGAGATTATTTATAAATCCCGTATTATATCATCTTTACGGTAAGAAAATATTTACCATGTGTCAACAGTAGTACCATCTAGTGACAAATAAAACAAAATTCACAAGTTTATAAGAAAGCAATGAGGGATAGTCATTTGATTCACTGAGATTAATCCTTGCCTTCAAATAAAAAAAGTTCCCCAGTGGCTCAGCGGTATGTCTACGGACTTACGACACTAAAATCCGGGGTTCAATACCTGTCGTAGGCACAGCATGGATAGCCCGTTGTGTAATAAAAAAGGAAAGTTTTTATTTTAATCCAAATGAAGTATATCCATTAATGTTCATGTAACTCAGAAATAATTTTAAAGAATTTAATTCAAACTAACTATAAGCACAGCATTAAAACGGATTTCACATGTTTATGATACTAGAACCTCACAGTAAGAAATTCGAAGAAAAAACTCACTACCTAAGCTTTTAAAGTTCAAACTTATCATTCTTAATATTTCTATTTGCATTTTAAACCTTTTCATTCGACCAACTAAAGCTTCACAATGGTGTATGTCTGCAGATTTATACTGCTAAAAACCGGGTTTCGATATCCAGAGTAGGCAGAGCACAGATAGCCCTTTGTGCAGCTTTATAATTAATAACAAAGAAACAAACCACCAATCAAATGAATGTTTACAGTGTTATCTACAGGGGTATTATTCAACTAATGGAAATATTTAGACTTAGGCAGGAATATACTGTTGTGAAATGACACTAAATCGATTTTAATACGAAGTTTAAAAACTAGTTTGTAGTTCATTTATGTTGAAGTAAAATTGAATCACTGACTAGATTATAAAATAAATACATTTTCAGCACTCTCAACTGGTCTCCTTTTATAGGAACATATACATGTAATAAATATATACTTATTTTATGAATTTGCATAATTTTAGAACATTGACAACTAGCTATGTCATATTAAGTTACCATAGTATTTTATTTCACTTTCTGCTAACCTGTGTGACTTGTTCTTTGCTTTTCTAACTTGGTACATGCATGCTGTATGGCGTATTTTCAGTGTAAAATGATTAATTCTTGTAATAATGGCAATGCACTGTTACTTTCATTTATTTCTGAAACATGAAGGAACAATAAAATTGGAAACGTAATTACTTGTTTTTAAGTCAATACGAAATAAGGAAATAGAGAGATGACGAAAAATATACATATTGTCAAAAGTATGTCAAACATACTTGTTTTATCCATTTGCTCTGCCCATCACGGGTATCAAAACCCGGTTTCTAGCGTTGTCAGTCCACATACATACCGCTGTGCCACTGGGAAGCAACATTGAGAAATATTCAGTTCTTGGCCCGGTGGATAGGGCACTCAACTAACAATGTGTCTTTCGAAGATTTGAAATTCTGTCACCGAACATTGTTACCCTTTCAATTGTAGGAACATTATAACGTGAGGTCCATCCCCTATTCATTGATAAAATAGAGTCCAAGTCCTTCTAGTCAATCGATGATAACTTATGGACAGCTAGTGCAGATAATTCTTATGGAGCGAAATCCAAAACCAATCATTAAACCCTATCATTATTTTAGTTCACTTCCACAAAACTTTATGTAATTTCACCGAGCGGTTCATTAAATATTGTGAAAAGCAACAACTCATTTTACGCTTATTCAGACTTTATATAAAGAAATTTTTTTTTTTTGTTTCGTATTCAGAAGCGATATAACACACCCCTTGAACATTGAAAAAAATTCCAGGTTTTCATAATAAAGCCCGGCGTGACCAGGTTGGTTACGGCGTTCAACTCGTAATATGAGGATGAGAGTCCGGGTTCGAATCCTTGTCCCACCAAACATACTCGTCCTTTCAGCCGTGGGGGCGTTATAATGTGACGGTCAATCCCACTATTCGTTGGTTAAAAGTAGCCCAAGAGTTGGCGGTGGGTGGTTTTGACTAGCTGTCTTCCCTCTAGACTTACACTGCTAAATTAGCAATGACTAATGCAGATAGCCCTCGTGTAGATTTGCGCGAAATTCAAAACAAATAAAGTCATAAAAAATACATGGTTTCTTCTTTTGTTTTTGTATTTCGCGCAAAACTACACGAGGGCTATCTGCACTGGTCATCCCTAATTTAGCAGTCTAAGACTAGAGGGAAAGCAGCTAACTATTCATCACCACCCACCGCCAAATCGGTTACTCTTTTACCAACGAATAGTGGGATTGACTGAAACATTATAACGTCCCCACAGTTAAAAGGGCGAGCATGTTTGGTGTGACGGGGATTCGAACCCGCGACCCTTGGATTACTTTTCTTTTGAACTTGGTCCGAATCAGGTTCTCAATTTCCTGTTAATCAATGGCATATAGAATTAACACGGATAAGTAAGAGATATATCGTGTAATTAAATTACTTTTTAAAAATTATTCTTACTTAAGGTTCGTGTAATTTGGTAGTTTTGTTGAAGTTCGTGTAATTTGGTGGTTTAATTAAAGTTCGTGTAATTTGGTGATTCAGTTAATATTAATATAACTTAAAAGTCTAGTTAGTTACAGCTCTTGTAATTTGATGGTCTAGTTAAAGTTAGAGTAATTTGAAAGTCTTGTGTAATTTGGTGGTTTATTTAATATTAATATAATTTGGTGGTCTAGTTATTTACGGTTCTTGTAACTTAATGGCCAAGTTAAAGTTCATAAAATAAATTGATGGTCTACAGATTACTCAAGCGGGATATAAATGCATTAAACGTTTGATAAGAACTCTGTAATCTTGTATAAAGTATTGCTGTTTAATTTGTAAAGTTTATGAACAGCACCTGGTACAGTCAATACGCTGAGTTTTTCAAGAGTTCCCCTCTTCGCAGGACTGATATAAAAATATCTTTCTGGGGGTTGTTTTTAATCTCCTCTCCTGCAGATTACTCCCCCTCGCTTTCCATAAACACAAGTTTAGTAAATGGTTTTGTTTGTTGTAAGCACAAAACTCACCGCAGGAATTGAGCTCCGAATTTCAACGTTTCTCAACCAAAACTTGATTTTATTATTACTTGTGTGTATCAGTTTGTAACCTTTAACATAGTTAAACTTAAAACGTATGTTTCAAAACTGTGTGCAGCAGCACACAACTAACCTGGACTAAAAAACAAGTCCTTCTTGTTTAAAAACAACACTTTTTATAAACTTTAAACAAACTGTTTATCAGCTTGGGATTTCATTACGTTATTGTTTCTTCAACTATAGAACTACTCAGGTGATAAATATGCAAGTTGCTGTTGTTGGGACTTCTGGTGATAAAAACATTACGTACGATCAATATATTGATTTATTTTTGTACAAATATGTCTTAATTAATTTAAATTGTCAGAAGTCAGATCTAGACCTGTTTATCTCTCTTGTAGATAGGACCTACATTTTCTTAAGCGACTCTTTTTATTTCCAAAGATATGTACCACATTTAGTTAAATATAATTAGTATTAACCGGCACCAAGAAAGAAGAATTACACTTTATTATTTTGATACTAGGTACTAGAGAACAAAAGAAAAGAACTCATACTCTATTAGGAAAGACAAAAACAAACAAAGAAGGCACATACAATTTCTTTGAGCTAATTCAACGTTCTGAAGTCTAATACACTCTGAGAAAACAACACCTGAATTTCTTGAGGTTTTAAAAAATTAATCGATAGGACTCAGTTATTGCTTTGATTGATGGTCTAGTTAGTCAGATTATTTGAAATGAAGAACAAAGCCTATATAATGGGCTAGTTGTGCTCTGCTCACCACGGGTCTCGAAACTGGTTTCTAGCAGAGGGAGTTCGCAGACATTTCGCCGTGCCACTGGGGGACAATTATTTCTATTATAGAGAGGGGTTATTGCTTTAAACTAGACCCATTTTAAAGAGACATAGGAGTAAACAGAGATGTTTATTAATAATAATTGTATTGTAGAACTTTATTAAAAAAGGGGGTTATTATATAAATTAGTTAAAAAATAAAATAACATTTCCTTTTACAGTATGTACATACTGATTTTAATGATTTTCATTTCCTTTAATGTAACTTTTACCTTATAACGACCCAATACTATGGGTTGAAACGTTGTGTTAACTAAAGTCAAAACCTGCCTTCTGTAAAAGTAACAGTTCTTGTATTTTTGAATTAATTATTCATCTTAGTAGACCCCTCACTAAACGTTAACTTGTCTCGTTTTATTTAAGCCTAATGATTTTTCTTTGATTTACACTTCAGTCGTCTCTTTCAGTTATGTTAAAGTTGTACATTTAAATAATTTAGTATTAAAGAAATTTTTTTATTCTTTAAGCATACTACATACTCTGGTTGAGAAAACTACAGTTGTTGCAAAGAAGAAACCATACTTTTTACAAATAGATCATTACAAGTCTTAGTTTGCGTGTACAAATTCTCCAATCAGTACCGGCCTGGCATGGCCAAGCGCGTAAGGCGTGCGACTCGTAATCCGAGGGACGCGGGTTCGCGTCCGCGTCGCGCTAAACATGCTCGCCCTCCCATCCGTGGGGGCGTATAATGTGACGGTCAATTTCACTATTCGTTGATAAAAGAGTAGCCCAAGAGTTGGCGGTGGGTGGTGATGACTAGCTGCCTTCCCTCTAGTCTTACACTGCTAAATTAGGGACGGCTAGCACAGATAGCCCTCGAGTAGCTTTGTGCGAAATTCCAAAACAAACAAAACCAATCAGTACCCAAACACTTAATATAAATTGTTGTATAGTTTGTTGTTTTTTCTTCTAATAATAATTTTTAATTGAAATAGCTTTAAGTGAATTTGTTTAAGCATCTAAGTTTAATCAGCCACACAGATAAACAGAATTATAATTGGAAATACAAATATATACATTTGTTTTTAATGGTATTGCACTAATTTTTTGTCAGTCGATTAGTGACAAATCTTGTAAAAAATACAAATTTTATTATTCTAACCAACAGTAATATTTAGTTACATTAAAAATATATAGGTCAAAACTTCAAACGTGGCATAAAACTTGTTGTCGAATTATTCAACCGAAGTAGTTGAATGAATGAGCTAATTCTCCGAGTACTAATCAACTAGAAGAGGCTGCCACAAAGTAAATTGTAAAAAACAGCACAATTAGCTTGATGACACAAAACAAAATGACAGAGACAACTCATTACGTGAAGTCGCTTTATTGATATAGGATTGTTAAGCACTACAACAAAGCAACTTGGAGGAAACCAGTTATACCAGGCGTATAATCTGGAACAATACAACTGTTTTGTTTAAATGTTTATATTTTGGGAAGGGGCATTATATTAGTAGTAGTTTCGAAGGTTTCCCTAAAAATCTTTGGCGAATAATCTCTTATATAACACCTAAAGGTTTCTGATATCCAAAATAACCTGAATAGCTAAAATGTGTATGTGTGATTGTTTTCTAATAGCAAAGCCACATGGAACTATCTGCTGAGTCGCCAAGGAGGATCGAACCCCTGATTTTAGTAGTGTAAATCCGTAGACTCACCGCTGCACCAGCGAAGGACAAACAGTTAAAGTTATTTGTTCCTACTTGTTGTACTTCAGTGAAAAAAATAAAAATAAAATCGTGTACCCACAGCAACTAACTCTTCACCCCAATCGTATTTCCAGGTTTCCTGCTAATGTCGAAATAAAAGAGTTTAGTGGCGATCGAATTAAACAGCCTATGAATAAAAAAAGAAACTCCACTAAACAGGTATTGCTGTAAGTGGATAAATCATGATGAGCCATCATAACAAGTTAATAATCCTTATCTAATTGTTCGTTTAAAAATGTTAAACTTCCTTCTGCTATCTTTGAGCTGATTTTTCAACATATAACAGCCACAGCGTCACGTAAGTTTTAAAATCACGAATAGAAGGAAAGTAAACTACACGACAATTCATATTAAGTTTCATTTCTTAGTATTGATTGGATAATTTGCACAGGCACAGAATTATAAGACTTGCTAACATATCTTTGCAACAACTGTAGTTTCTGCTTGGCAACAAATGTGGTTTTTCACTGGTCTTTAAAGCATTCTATACCCATTTGATAAGTAATTCTTTTGATAAAACACGCTGTAGGTAACAAGAAGGTAGAGAGTTCGACGTAATCTTGAACCTTTGTTAAAGTAACAATATAAGATCTAGCTCTGAATAATCCAGACATATATACTCACTTTTTAATGCATCAACTTTACGTGTTGCTACCCTATGACTTTCTTACACAATACTAAAAAAAAACCACCGAGGGGAAAAGCTTAGCAATCTCCCATAAAAGTCCAAGAAGTTGATCCCGGAGCTAAGAAGAATTTTCCCTTCACACCGTCTATTATGTATAAATTTTAATTCTCTGTTGGTCTAGTGGGAATGGTCCATCCAAGATCCTCATTTCAAATTCCCTTCATAGATCTGCTAACAAAGCTTTAAAACTTATGATGGAAATCTCCAATCGACCTCCACGAACGTTGTCAAGGGATGACCTAGGGGAAATAATGACTTAAAAAAAAAACTAATCCGCGTAAAAAATTATTTTCATATTTTACTCATGACTTTATACAGTAAGACGAACTAAAAGTATTCATGCATTTCTTCCCCTCCAAAATATAGAATGTGTTTGTGTTTTTCTTTTAGCAAAGCCACAAAGGCTATCTGCTCAGCCCACCGAGGGGAATCGAACCCCTGATTTTAGCGCTGTAAATCCGGAGACATACCGCTGTACTAGCGGGGGGCCAAAAATATAGAAGAAAACAGAGAACAAATTGAAATACTTATAAATTAAATTACATATCTATATATACAGAAGAAAGAAATATTTGCAATTACTTATGCTATAGGGTCAGTCTTTTGTTTTTTTCTTCATTTATCTAGTCTTACACTGCAAAATTAGGGACGTCTAGCGCAGATAGCTCTCGTGTAGCTTTGCGCGAAATTAAAAAACAAAAAACAAAATCAGAATGCATTGTTATGGAATGTCATAACTTAAAAATATTGACATTAGTTTTTGTGTATGTGTGTGGTTTGTATAACATACTATTCGGTCCTAATCATTTATCCAACGTTATCAGAATCACTATTTTCTGGAAGGATGAGTTCGCAAGGAAAAGGTAACACCCAACATTGACGTACACGTCACTGAGCATCATGACGAAATTATATTAGTCATCACTTTGTGCAACAGCTCTATAAGTGTTAACATCATTCAAGCAATATTCGATAAACATTGTTTGATTGTTTTGAATTTCGTGCGAAGCTCCACAAGGGCTATCTGCACTAGCCGTCCCTAATTTAGCAGTGTAAGACTAGAGGGGAGGTAGCTAGTCATCACCGCCCACTGCCAGCTCTTGGGCTACCCTTTCACCAACGAATAGCGGGATTGACCGTCACATTATAACGCCCCAACGGCTGAAAGGGCGAGCATGTTTGGTGCAACGGAGATTCGAACCCGCGACCCTCAGATTACGAGTCGAACGTTTTAACCCACCTGGCCATGCCGGACCTCGATAAACATTATTGCATAGCATTATTACTTCAATAATGGCTTTCTTTTATTTACATTTTAGTAACTTATTTACACATTTTAAGCATCTACTCAGCTTAATCTTGAACTGCTGACCAAAAAAGTCAAAATATTAATATCACTAAGTACGGTAGTACCTAACAGTAGGGATCGCGGTGAAACAAGATGGCGACGGCCATACAGATTGTCTATTTAGAACTACCTATAACAACCTATTTCACAGCACTGGCTAAGCAAACCTAAAGCTTATCATACTCATACAGCCATCTAATTGGTTATATACCTCTTTATAGAGTAAATCAAAATTTCACTATTTCAACGAATTTTGACCTATGCAAGTAAGTAAGTAATTGACTTTTCCAAATAAGCGCACAGAAAAAATAACGAACCTTGAATACTCTAATTCTTCCACAGAAATCTTTCATCTGGGGCCTAATAATTCCTTTCCTGTATCAAAAGTGTTAGTAATATGTGTATATATATATATATATATATACACACACACACACACACGCATATATAACAAACAATATGCCACTTTGGATATATAATCAGATTTGAGGGTAGTTTGTTAGAGATCCTAATGAGTAATATTGTATTGCTGGTACACGAAAATGTGACTAAAGTATTTAAAGAAGAAAATTTAAAAAAAATCTGAACTAATTATAATTAAGAAACTTTATCTCTATTCAGACAAATCACTATAATTATGTTAGTCTGAGTCAAAGTAGGGATAAAATCTTTTAAGTTACGTATTTTTGACTTTCTTCTTTCAATGTGTTTTGTAACATTTAAACTTTCTGTCTTACTACAGCTCGTTATGCTATCACCCCGACTTATCTTTATAAAATTTTAATTTTTTATGATATTAATTGATTGAAAACATAGACACCGTAACGAGGGAGGGGCGAGACAAGGGCACCTGCCCCAATAATTAGACTGAGGGCCGGGCTATCATTTGCCCCAAATATTTTGCTGACAACAACTTTTTTCTTCTGTTCAGCCAACGTGTACAAAAACGTTGCCTATAACGTACCATGTCAAATGTGCATGACGAAGAAACAATATGTGAAAATACGATTCTGCGATACACAGCAAGTCAGAAATGAACATGTGGTTGAGACACTCGTAATCTGAGGGTCATGGGTTCGAATCTCAGTCACATCAAACATGCTCGCCCTTTCAGCCGTTGAGGTGACGGTCAATTCCACTATTACTTGATAAAAGAGTAGCTCAAATGTTGGTGGTGGGTGGTGATAACTAGTTGCACTCCCTCTAGTCTTTGCCCGGCATGGCCAGGTGGTTAAGGCGCTCGACTCGTAATCAGAGTCGCAGGGTCGCAGGTTCGAATCCCCGTCGCACCAAACATGCTCGCCCATTCAACTGTGGGGGTGTTATTATGAATCCCCGTCGCACCAAACATGCTCGCCCATTCAACTGTGGGGGTGTTATTATGTGACGGTGAATCCCACTATTCGTTTGTAAGAAAAAAACGTAGCTCAAGAGTTTGCGGTGAGTGGTGATGACTAGCTGCCTTCCCTCTAGTCTTACACTGCTAAATTAGGGACGGCTAGCGCAGATAGCTCTCGTGTAGCTTTGTGCGAAATTCCAAATAAATGAATACAGAGCAAACAACACAATTTTTATTTTGCATCTGCAATACAGTACTTGTTATTGCGTGAATTTTTTGAATAATATTTTAAAGCGTTTTTATTGTTTGTCAAACGAATTTTTTTTCACTTACGACTACCTGCGACAGTTATATTTGACAAGTTGTTTCAGAACACATTTTGTCACAATAATTAATGATTTATTTATTTATCAGTTTTCATTTCCAACTTTTAAATCTCGAATAAATTTGAGATCAGTCTTTATCAGTAATTCAACCAGTCTTTGCCAGTAATTCAAGAACAGCAGTTTTTTCACTTTCTTTTGAAATGTCTATTTCTGTTAATTAAAAAGAGATACGAATGTACTGTTTTTAGTATGTTGTAAGAGTGGTTAGTTCTGGTGAGAAGCATAAGAATAATGGAATTACAGTATTTGGGAGAGCTGTGTGTGTGTGTGTGTTTTCTTATAGCAAAACCACATCGGGCTCTCTCCTGAGACCACCTAGCGGAGAGCTGTAGCAATACTTCCAGATTTGTCCAACACTTCGATCCTGTATATAGAATCATATTAATGTTACTCCACCTTGTAACTTAGATGAAGTAACTTCCGTGACTCTAGATGCCCCAGGCTGTGATTGAGCAGTCCAGGGTTCGAGATGTCGCGCTACTGAGCACGTTCTGCACTTTCAACCGTGATGACATTATAAAGGTGACACCAAGCCAAATTATCAGGGTCAAAGAGTCGGACAAAGCCCCTCGTAGCGACGTGTCTCGATGGCTGGTCGCACGCCCTGTAGTAAGTAATTCAAAATTCAGGTTAGCTCCAGAAAATTATCATGTCCGTGATCCGACCGCTTAGTCCAGGTGCATATGAGGTACTTTCAGGTTGAAGATTCAAGTTCCGCTCCGAAATATACACGTTTTTGTTTGTTTGTGCCTGCCTTGAACAATAACTCTTATTCGTTTAATTAACAGTTTAATTGACACAAAAAACTTACATGCCTTTCTAGACGCATAAATTCAAGTCAGTTTTAAAAACAGTATTAATGTCCTTTAGATTCCAACTTTGATCCATTCCCCCTAGAGACAGTCACCTGCTAGTGCAGCGGTAAGTCTACGGATTTGCAACGCTACAATCAAGGGTTCGATTCCCCTCGGTGGGCTCAGCAGATAGCCCAATGTAGCTTTGCTATAAGAAAACACACACCCTAGAGACAATGGTTATAACGTCAAATTTCCCTTTAAGCCAACTTATATCAGACAGATAGCTTGAGGTCAATCATTACAATACTAATGTTCCTTCAACTATTTTCGTTGAAACGCGTAACAGCTAAACAGTTAACACAATGACAAATTACTAAACCAAATTGATGGATCCGTGCAAATAATACGCTTCTTACCTAAAAAATTATACGGTTCAGTTTTCAACTGTTGGTGTGTATTCTGATCACGAACAATGTGTATGTTCAAGTGAGATTCTCTGTGAGTAATGGTTTCACGTGATTATCTTGTAAGCACCGAAAACCAATATGTGTATGTGAACACTGTTTAACTTAATCGTATTAAGCGACTAGACTAAAGGAAATATTAATATTATAAAAAGGCCCAGCGTGGCCAAGCGTGTTAAGGCGTGCGACTCGTAATCTGAGGGTCGCGGGTTCGCATCCCCGTCGCGCCAAACATGCTCGCCCTTTCAGCCGTGGGAGCGTTATAATATGACAGTAAATCCCACTATTCGCTGGTAAAAGAGTAGCCCAAGAGTTGGCGGTGGGTGGTGATTACTAGCTGCTTTCCCTCTGGTCTTACACTACTAAATTAGCACAGATTGCCCTCGAGCAGCTTTGTGCGAAATTCAAAAACAAACACAAAATATTATAAAAAATAAAAGAGAGCTAGACTGGTTATCTTATATTTTAATAAAGGATCGCTTACTCAAGGAAACAGTAAATTAACCAAAACGAGTAGATGTGGTGGTCGTAAATTATCCGTTATAGCGTAGCACATGACACTGCTTATAATTAACTGGGATGCATCACTTCCGATGTTATGGTAATCACGTGACAAGACTAGCATGGGAAGAAACTGACTTTTTTTTTTAATTCGGCAGGTGTAATTGCGTGAACTTAAATGGATATAAATAAGTGTATACAAAAAAATAATGAATTATATTACTCAGTAAACATCGGAAACAAACTTATAATTAAGTGCTCGTACGCTGAAATTGTCTAATCAAAGTCATTTGTAATAAAAAATATAAAAAAATGTTACCTCGAGTTAATACAATTAAACAGATATCTCTTTTATTGTTGCTTTATTTCAGTTTATTTTGCGCTGGCCCGACATAGCCAGGTCGTTAAGGCACTCGACTCGTAATCCAACAGTCGCGGGTTCGAATCCCTGTTACACCAAACATGCTCGCTCTTTCATCCGTGGTGGCGTTATAACGTGACAGTCAATCCCGCTATTCGTTGGTTAAAATCAGCCCAAAAGTTGGCAGTGAGTGGTGATGACTAGTTGCCTTTCCTCTGGTCTTACGCTTTTAAATTATGGACGGCTAGCGCAGATAGGCCTCGCGTAGTTTTGCTCGAAATTCAAACCAAATCAAACCGATTTTAACTTGCACTTCAAAAATTGTTTCTAGGTAAACAGATACACTTATAGTATTCGATTTGTAATCTGAGGGTTAATAGTTCAAATCTCTGTTTTATCAAACATGCTCGCCCTTTCAGCCGTGTGAAAGTTATTATGTTATGGTCAATCCCACTATTCGTTGGTAGAAGAGTAGTCCAAAACTTTACAGTGGGTGGTGACGACTAGCTGCATTCCCTGCAGTCTCATACTGCTAAATTATGGACAGCTAGCGCAGATAGCTCTCGCGTAGCTTTTCGCGAAATTCAAAACAAAACATAGCAAACTAAAAACTGCGATTAACCCACCATATACAAAGAATGAATTCTACGTAAAGACGTTTCATCATTACTACGTTCTAATTCCATCAGTTCAATTGCTTTACTGAAACTTCTAACGCTGTTTAAAATCTCACTAAATGTTTGTTTTTTTTTATATTGTAAAGGCGTAAAATTCATTAATGACAAGTCATTGGTATCGGTACTATAGTTGTAATGATTCTCAGCCCATTCCTTACAGTAACGTATTGTTGTTGGTTGGTTTTTTCCGTGTTATTCACTCGTGTGTTTTTTTCCTGGTAATTCATTATCCTTCAAAAATCAGAATCTCATACTTAAAATAACATGTACATGGACTGTCGATAAATAAGATGGTTTAAATGTTTGCTTCTAGTGAGATGAGGTTTTGATATCACACCATAACCTCGCCTCTGATGTAAGTTATCCACTTCAGCTACAGTGAATCTAAATAACCTCTCTGTGCTGAGAATTTGAGCTGATATCGCTTTTGAAGCTGGAGTCGTTCTTGGGAAAGAGCCAGAAATATTTTATATCATATAATCAAGCATGTTTTGAAAGCATACACGAGTCTGTGAGTTGTTAAATTGAAGGTCGAATTATTAGCTGACAAACAAACATAAAGAAAGAACCACCACATATTTTGGGTGAAGCCGCTACAGACGGTTTATTGTTGTTTTATTTCATTTCTTATAGTTTACAAGACTTAAAATAAATTAAGAAAAGCCAAAACCTGCGAATGTCTCTTGTACTTTGTCTCTCACGGGGCCCGGCATGGCCAGGTGGGTTAAGGCGTGCGACTCGTAATCTGAGGGTCGCGGGTTCGAATCACCGTCGCACCAAACGTGCTCGCTCTTTCAGTCGTGGGAGCGTTATAATGTGACGGTCAATCCCACTATTCGTTGGTAAAAAAGTAGCCAAGGAGTTGGCGGTGGGTGGTGATGACTAGATGCCTTCCCTCTAGTCTTACACTGCTAAATTATGGACGGCTAGCACAGATAGCCCTCGAGTAGCTTTGTGCGAAATTCCAAAAACACAAACAATCCTATAAATCTTATATTCCAATAAAGTTCTCCACTGTGTCAACGTTAAGTGACAGTCGTATAAAGCTAAAATATAGGATTCGATGCCCTGTAGTGAAGGCCTGACATTGCGAGGTTGTTAAGGTGCTCGACTCATAATCCGAGGGTCGCGGGTTCGAATCCTCGTTACACCAAACATGCGTTATAATGTAATAGTCAATCCTACTATTCGTTGGTAACAGAGTAGGCGGTGGGTATTGATTACTAACTGCCTTCCCTCTAATCTCATACTGCTAAATGAGGGATGGCTAGCGCAGATAACTCTCGTGTAGCTTTGCCGCGAAAATTCAAAACAAACAAACTTACCTGCAGTGGACAGAGTGCAACAAGCTTATTGTCTAGTTTTGTCTTAAAATGGACAACAACAACAAATATTGAAGTAAAATAATGCTCATTGACGCATCTAATTATAATCGGACACACACCATAAGAAGGTTAAATTTAATACTTTCGAACTTCGATGGTCATTTGTCTCTATTCTAATCTACATTATTCCCTGTTTATTAATTTCTAACCTACATTATTCCCTGTTTATTAATCATTAATTATTGATTGATTATTTTGTTGTTAAACGCAACGCTGCATGAGGAGTTATTTGCGTTGTTGCTCTACCCCCCTCGCGGGGATAATCATGATACCAATTACACGTGTAAAAAGAGTTACTTGCCCGACAACAAACCTCGTAACATGCAGGTGTTTATCAAGCGCGTGATCATAGCTCTGAAATGACAAACGTATTACTAATAATGTTGTTTGTCATGAAATAAAAATGCACAATTGGTAATTCGATATCGTATCTTTGACAGCGACAAGACTTCCATATTACTTGAAGTTTTCTTTTTTTATTATTCTGAATGCGAATGTTGGAGGAAATCTGAAGTTATATACAGTTGCGTAACTTTCATTGGGTGTTAAAATGAAGAAATTAGGGTCACTGGTTTGCTTAGATATAACGTATTGCGAGCACTTAATGCTAAATCACTTGGTCATGCCGGGTCCGTGTTCATTGATAAATTATTCTATTTTTTTCATGTTTATAAAAAAACAAATCACAATAATATTACAAGTGATTACGTATTCACATTGGTAGAAAGGACAAAACATTAAATTACGTTAGCTAAAAACGCACAGCAAGAGTTTAAAAACGGACTTTTGTTATATGCAATTAAAAGATCTGGGGACGGTTAGCGCACTTCTCAGAAACCCACTGCATTTCACAGGACGTATTTAGAACCTATTTGGAAATCTGAGTTCTGGAAGTTGTCCTTTGTACAAGGTGGAGTCAGTTCAATTATTTTCTGTGTAATATATGCGTGAAGAAATATTATGGTACATATATTTGTATTTTTATGCGAAATACAATTCCATTACGATTTACTATTAATCACGTTAATGAGTCATTTGATGAATGTTTTTTTTAACCAGTCAATACGAGAAATTAAATACCCTAATTAAAGCTATGAAAAGAAATTTTATTTTCATTTTTTCAATCTTTATAAAAAAAACTAATAGAATGTCATTCATATGTATAGTAAGTAAACACGATAATAAAAATATGCTTTATTATCTTTTTCTTTTTTAACCGCTGTGGGCCATCTGGATCAAGCATTTAACATAGAAATGTTGTTCTATAGATCATAATATACGAATAATGTGCTTTATGTTATAAAGCACGAGAACTTCTAGGAAACCATTCAGTGGAGTAGAACGTATTTGATCACCCACTATATTCAACCCACAACTTCCGCATCTCATAACAGTTTTTTTTTTTTCGTAAATATAGTGATAGGCTAAATGAAAATGTAATATACAGAGCGTTGGATGTCGCAGAGACAAACGAGTGACAAGAAAATACAGATGATAAAACACATTGAACACTTTGTTGTAAGAGATAAGTCAAAATACAGAAACTAGGAACTACATATGAAATGGGCTCGAAAAATTACAAATTAAAAATTAAGTATATCGTTATTAAAATGACAGTTTAGGAACTGCCGAGTTCAAGAATATTTTAATTTATTAAACTACAAACTAAATGAGTCTAGTACGATATTGGGAAAGAAGCATTAAAAATACAAGTAAAAAAATTGGCATTCCATTTATTCAGCCGTGGAGGCGTTATAATGTTACGGCCAATCCCACTATTCGTTGGTAAAAGAGTACCTCAAGAGTTGGCGGTGGGTGGTGATGACTAGCTGCCTTCCCTCTAGTCTTATACTGCTAAATTAGGGACGGCTATCACAGATAGCCCTCGTGTAGCTTTACGCGAAATTCAAAACAAACATTAATCAAAATACAGAAGAGGAAGAGGGCAAAGAGCATCTAGCCCTCCAGGGTACGTATGATACCCAAACCCTAGAGAAGAGAACTCCTAAGTCCCGCCAGTTAAAAACATTCTTGTCATAACACTGTCGTTTCTAGTACAATGATATATGGCTGAAAACCGAATTATTTTAGTAAACTAAAAGCTTTTATTTTAAAGGCTTCCTTCGCTTTTTCTTAAATATTTTAAGATATTTTATTACCATTTATGTCAAAACACACACTCTCATTTAAAACATTTATTTGTTGCTTGTTTACTATGACGAAATTCCAATCTTCGTATATGTTCGAATGACCTCAAAAAGTTAACGCTGTAGAGACCAAAACTACACATTAGAAATTATAGAACATGAGTTATTCGGAGTTCGATTATTGCGATGGGCAAAACGTTTACACTCCACTGTACAGATTTGTCTGAAAACAAACTCAATTTAAAACTCACACACAGAAATAATAACTAATATATAAAACCATACATACTTACTGACGTTCTATTTATTTTTTTAAACCTTACCACGACTGAAAGGGTGAGCATGTTTGGTATGACGGGGATTCGAACCTGTGACCCTCAAATTACGAGTCGAACGCCCTAACCACCTGGACATACATGACCAGGAAACAATGATAATTACTACTGTTGGATGAGACATAAGCTCGGTTTATTTTGATTCTGGACTCATTCATGCTGATTAACATTAGTATTAACGAAATAACTTCATCTCAACATCTTCAGATTTTTATGATAACTCAAAAGCAAGGCTTTACGTGATGCCTTCTATCATTTACCAGGTGGGTTAAAACGTTCGACTCGTAATCTGAGGGTCGCGAGTTCGAATCCCCGTCACACCAAACATGCTCGCCCTTTCAGCCGTTGGGGTGTTATATGTGACGGTCAATCCCACTATTTTTTGATAAAAGAGTAGCCCATATTTTGGCGGTGGGAGGTGATGACTAACTGCCTTTCTCTAATTTTACACTGCTAAATTAGGGACGGCTAGCGCAGATAGCCCTCGTGTAGCTTTGCGCGAAATTCAAAAAAACAAATAAATAAATGTTTTGTAGAGCGGTTTGACAGAAAAAAAACAACGTCAAAACATTGTATAATTATGATATGATAATTCCCTAAGCTCAATTTGGAAACTTGTTCAAGTGTACACAACATTAAAAAGACCAACAACTGAATAAGTCAAAATAGCTTGTGTTAGAGATGAGATTTAATTTGTTTTTTCTCAGAGTGCAACTTGAAGCTGTTACATGTTTTCAGGCCATTCACCCGGGTTTTATATTTTAACACACCCTGCAAATCACCTTAAAGCCCAGCAACGTTCATTCAGTAAGAGGAAGGAAAGAATAATGTTTCTTTCATTGAAACTCGCATCCTTATATAGAAACCTCCTGGGGCCATCTTTCAAGAGTGTCCACTATTATCCTATTAGCCAAGGTGCGAAAATGGAAGCACTGTACCCTCCTTCTCTCAGATTGGCCCCTTGTTGATGAGAGGAAGAAGTCAGACTATTGATGAAATCTTATCCACAAAAACTGACAGGACGAGGTCCTCCTCTTCCTACACGCACTAGTTGGTGAATAGTGAGTGATTAGAAAGGCCTAGGCAACTAGGAGAGAAGTGTGGCATTCATCTTGTCAAATTGTGCTGCCTGGGTTAGGCACTGAATTTACCTCTATATAAGCCTCACTTTTAAAATACACACCAAGTACGGCAGAACAGCGACATACACAAAATACGAATGTTTCATTTTGCAAAACCGATGCACGCTTGTTATTTTTAACACAACCTATTAAAAGTTGTTTTTTCTCACGTTTTTATTTTCCATTTAAGAAGCAGGCATATCTTTATGTCTTGTTAAGATTCTGTGAGGATCTCAGACTCAAATAAAACCTCAACACTGCAGAATAAGAAGAAATACTAGAATGTTGACAACAACAACTAAACCACAGGTTTGACGTTTGACTAAAAGCTCACGCCATTTTTTCCCCTTAGATTTATAAAGATGTAGATATTATATAGAAATGCACTTAATTATTTGTTACAGATTATCCAGTACTTTTTATATGTGTTCTGCATTTATATGAAAGAGTAAAAAACATAAATTGAAAATCACTTTGCAGATGGTAGCTGATAGTGTTAGACCTTCATAACCTTTTTAAACCACACTCGATGTAGCGTGGTTGACATATCTTTGAAAGTTCTTATTTGCCTTCAGCCATAGAATTACTAATGCAGTCGGCCCGGCGTGGCCAAGTGGTTAAGGTGCTAGACTCGTAATCCGAGTGGCGCACGTTCGAAATCCAGTCGCACCAAATATGCTCATCCTTTCAGCCGTGGGGGCGTTATAAAGTTACGATCAATCGCACTATTCGTTAGAAAAAGAGTAGTCCAAGAGTAGGCGGTAGGTGGTGATGACTAGCTACCTTCCCTCTAGTCTTACACCGTTAAATTAGGGGCGGTTAGCGTAGATAACCCTCGTGTAGCTTTGCATGAAATTCAAAGAAACAAGTAAAAGAGAGATAAAGTTTCATCTGATTTAATGTTAACAAGGATAACCCGGTTTTAACTGGAGGATATTTCATATAATACTTGCTTTTATCTTTCATATTTTGTTATGTATGTGTCTATTGTTCCTAGTATTTCTTGTTAACACCTGGAATTGAATGTAATATAACAATAGTAATCAATGTTCTGAGTGTTTTCTTAATAAGTTTATTTGTTTGTTTGTTTCGTTTGTGTTTTTAGAATTTCGCGCAAAGCTACACGAGGAATATCTGTGCTAGCCGTCTCTAATTTAGTAGCGTAAGAAGAGAGTGAAGGTAACTAGTCATCACCACCCACCGCCAACTCTTGGGCTACTCTTTTACCAATTAATAGTGTTATTGACTGTAACATTATAACGCCCTCACGGCTGAAAGAACGATCATGTTTGGTGTGACGGGAATTCGACCCTGTGACCCTTAGAGTACGAGTCGAGCTCCCTAACCACGTCGGGGCTGTTTCATAATACATCCACGTTGAGCTATCTGATGTGTCTGTCCCAAGGAATCGGATCTCGGATTTTGGCTACACAAGTCCGTAGTCGTGGCTGTTTACCGCGTGTCTCGTGAAGAAAGTATGCGGATGTACATAGTGAAACTGAAAGTAAATAAATATCTTGAGCTTATTTACATTAATGTGACCATGCTTAACGTGAGCTCATTGTCTCCTCGCGGAGTCAGCTCTCCAACATAATAAACAACTTAGTACCAGAACATATAGGTATGCGACGAGCAATATTAAAATTAAGCCTTTAACTATTACGGTCGCCTATTCGGTTATTAACCTTTTACCACCAATTTCGCTAATTTTTTTGTTTTTAACAAACAAGTAATAAATGCGCTATCACTTGCTTAATACATAGCATATTTGACAGATAGATAGAAAGAGACATGTTTCGTTTTGTTTTTGTTTACATAAATGATTATACTTACGCCTCTATGATGCTTATATTAACAGCACTAATAAGCGTCATTACAACGTCAGACGGACAGAAAACTTAGTTCTTGTTGTGGTTATTGAACTTTACAGCATTAACTAAGCCAGTAATAAGACACGTATGGACACACTTATCGCTGAATGCGTTTGTTGGATGTCAATTGATTTTTTGACCAGAAATGTACAAAGAAATAGTATAAATTAGCACGCTGAGCTGTTAAAGTGTAGATTAAACTTTTGTAAATGTAATTGCTTCAGTATCCAGTGAAACTTTACAATTTCAGCGTATTATCAGTGCTCAAAATTAAAATAATTTACCTTCTAAACACAAACTTTCTGGAGTCCAGAACCAAATATATTTGACACTTCCGAAATGCCACCCCCCAAAAAAAATTCTGTCCATTATATTATTTGTTGTTGTTTAGAATTAAGCACAAAGCTACACAGTTGGCTATCTGTGCTCTGCTCACCACAGATATCGAAACCCGGTTTTTAGCGTTGTAAGTCCGCAGATATATCGCTGAACCACGGGAGGCAATTTAATTAGTTGTTCTTTTGAATTAAGCACAAAGCTACACAATGGGCTATGTGTGCCCTGCCCACCACGGGTATCGAAATCCAGTTTTTAACTTTGTAAGTCCACAGACATACCGCTGAGCCACTGGGGGGCCGTTATTTTATCAACTTTCTATAATAACGGTTATGAAACAAAACAAAACACAAGTTTTACTAAGCTCTTACAGAATTTTAAGGAATCATAAACTTGAAAATGCTACTGGTTTTATTTTTAAAGAAAACTGAATAAAAAATTAGCTAAATGTTTTAAACATTGTTTTTGAAAAAACTAAACAAGTGAGTTTCACGAAAACATTACTTTCATCTGACAAATATTTGAAGCCTAACCAATGATAAAATTATCTATTTTTTCCATGAATAACTTAGTTTACTTTTGGAGTTTATCAAAACTCAGAAAATACCGTTCTTTTTGCGCTTCTGTCACGTGCGATGTACACACTGTCTTAGAAATTGAAAATGTTAGCACCTAGCAGTTTTTTTTTTTTCATGCAACACGTTTGATAGCATAACCAATTGGAAAAAACAATGTTAAAGCTACCTTGGAAATGTATCATCAACTTGTATATTGTCAAAACGATTAACAACGTATAAAGTTTTTATATCGTTTTGGTGTTGAAATGTTATATACCGTGTTTCTCCGATAATAAGACCTACCCATAAAAAAAGACCTAGTGTGATTTTTGGGGATAGTTTTAATATAAGCCCTACCCTTAAAATAAGCCCTAGTTAAGAGTGGCAGGAAGAGGAAAGAAATAAAAAAAATTAATCTATTAATTAGTTTAATAGTTAGTTAATTAGTTTGTTTAAGTATTAATCAGTTAGTTTAATAGTTTGATAATAGTTTATTTTAAATGGTTAGTTTAATAGTTTTACTTTGTAACTTCATTTTTTTAATATATCAAAATAGGACATCCCCGAAAATAAGCCCTAGTGTCATATTTTGGAGTGAAAATTAATATAAGCCCTGTCTTATTTTCGGAGAAACACGGTACTAAACGTTCGTGCTGGAGCAGTTTTACGGGAAAAGGTTTCACATGAAAATGAGCTATCAGGTCTAAGAACCTTTAAATGCCAAGGTCAGCTCCCAGCACCACCAGAACCATGTTCCGATAAACCTGTTTTTTATTTTATTTTTTTATTATTCTCAGTTGAAATATGTGCCCGACAGACGAAATAATTGCTAAAGCTTCTATTGGTGATGCTTAGAAAATATTTCATCCATATGAATCGTATGATTTTGTAACATAAAGTTTTCCCTAATTTCTCAATATTTGGCTTTATTTTGGTGTATGTATTGGCATATCAATGTATTCTTAAGACGGCTGTTATGAGTATTAGCACGTCAATTAAAATAAAGTACAGAACAACGTTTTGGCCTTCTTAACTAATTTTCAGGTTATATTCATACCAGCCATCTTGAGAATACATTTTTACATCAAGTGGGTTTCGCGGCCCGACATGGCCAGGTGGGTTAAGGCTTTCGACATCCCTGTCGCACCAAACATGCTCGCTCTTTAGCCGTGGGGGCGTTATAATGTGTCAGTCAATCCCACTATTCGTTGGTAAAAGAGTAGCCCAAGATTTGGCGGTAGGTGGTGATGACTATTTGCCTTCCATCTAGTCTTACACTGTTAAATTATGGACGGCTAGCGCAGATAACCCCCGAGTAGCTTTACGCAAAATTCAAAACAAACTGACGTTTTTTTTTTGGTTTTTTTTATTGTTATTATCCCTGTATCTCTCAAGTTTAGAATCTTATGACTGTTGACGGGAATGTTATCTTTGGCTGTATTAAACATCTCAGTAATGTGATGGGCCCGGCACGGCCAAGCGCGTTAAGGCGTTCGACTCGTAATCCGAGGGTCGCGGGTTCGAATCCAAGTCGCACCAAACATGCTCGCCCTTTCAGCCGTGGGGGCGTCATCATGTTACGGTCAGTCCAACTATTCATTGGTCAAAGAGTAGCCCAAGAGTTGGCGGTGGGTGGTGATGACTAGCTGCCTTCCCTCTAGTCTTACATTGCTAAATTAGGGACGGCTAGCGCAGATAGCCCTCGAGTAGCTTTGCGCGAATTTCAAACAACAAAACAGATGAACAAAGTTTTTAACGTAAAAAGTGAATCCTGCCCCTCGCTAGTACAGCGGTATGTCTCCGGATTTATAACGCTAAAATCAGGGGTTCGATTCCCCTCGGTGAGCTGAGCAGATAGCCCGATGTGGCTTTGCTATTAGAAAAACACAAACACACACACAAAGTGAATCCAATGAACGACCAAAACTTGCAATTTTCGTGTTGGACCTTTCCATAAAAATCCTCAAAAACGTTTAACAAGATATTGTGCTAATAAATCATAATTTTAAATGCAAACCAAGACAGTTACAAAATGACGCTTAAATATACGACCAAGTTCGTTTTAAATTTGAGAGTAAAATTTCATTTCAATATTTTTGGAGAGCTTGAATGACGTAGGTTAACAAATTACAGATATTTCTTAATAACTATTAACTACAAAACCGCTATTCTGTCGCTGCAATAGTTGGAAAGGTTTCCAAGTTTATTATCTTTGTTTCATTGTAATTCCTTAACGTTGCCGTTGAATAGCTCACTCGTGATAAAATGTGATGCGTTTTGAGCATAGGGTGAAACGTTTTCAGGTCATTGTGTATTACCGCGTTCCTAGTGATTCATTACTGTAAAAAAAGACAATAAAATAGTATTAAGAACTTCTACGAGAGGGATAAACATAAACTAAAATTTAATTAAAATGTTAAAATTATTCTGGTTGCTCAACGGAAAGTTTGAGAGTTTATACCGCTAGATTTCGGGTTTTCAATCCCTGTGATGAACAAAGCAAAGATTCTCTGTTTGGCAGTTTTGTGTTAACAAAAAACAACAAAAAGAAAACAAACTGAAATGAAATATTAGTGTTTTGCGACTGAAAAGTAAAATTTATTATAAGAATTTATTTGTTTTAGAGCTAAGCCTTATTGAATTAAAATATTAGCGTTTTATGACTGAAAAATAAAAATTATTGTAAGAAATTATTTATTTGTTTTAGAAAAAAAGCAACATTAAATTCTTTGCGATGACCACAGTGGGGAATCGAATCCCGGATTTTAGCATTGTAAGCTCGTGAACTTATCATTGTTTCACCAAGTGGTTATTAAGAGAATAAACGTACTTGAAATAAAGATAAACCAGAGAAGAAATACTGATTGCAGTACATACTTGAGTACCAAACATTAAATTGTATTCAGTACGGAATATTTATCCTCACATATTTCTGTTTTACTTGATTTAGCAGGGTTTGCATTCTTAGATGCTGAATCATATCAGTATTTCGATTTTGTTTGTTCGAAATACAAAGCTATACAATGGGGTTTCCGTGTGTATGTTTTCTTATAGCAAAGCCACATGGGGCTATCTGTTGAGTACACCGAGGGAAGTCAAACCCATGATTTTAGTGTTGAAAATCCGTAGACTTATCGCTGTACTAGCGATGCCATTAAGGGCAAAAGTCAGTTAATAATTAGTAATTGAAATATGTTAATAATGAATGATATACTAAAGTTTTAACTCAATTCCTAAAGCTTCTAACGTTGGTCATGATTTTTAATGTATATCCATGAATTTGTTTTGGTGAAAAACATTGAGCGACTATCATTTCATACATTTGTCACTCGGCTCTGATAGAAGCCATCTTGTTCGAAGTATATGTTTATCAGCTTCTAAAAAAAATATTTACTCAAACTGAAAAACAAAACAACAACCATAAAAACTACAACACATTTATCTTCTGTCATTATAAATATTCTTGAAAATTTTAAACTTGTTCATAGTTTTTTTTTTCTAATATATAATCACATTATTATTAATCTGTTTTCAGGGTTAGGTATTCTGAGAATGGATGCAAACATCCTGTTAAATAAAGCTCTCTTTGTTATGTAGCGAACTAGAGGGAAGGGGAAAAAAAAGAGGGGGGTTGTAATAAATTCGTCCTACATTTACAAAGTATATAAAGCAAAGACAAAGCAAACAGAGTTATAAGACATAAAGATGTAACGCTCAACGAGTCCACTTTAACGTTGGTTGTCAGTGAATTTTCAACAGTCTCTTCAGATATCATTTAAGTGATGTTAAGAGCTCTAGTGTGAGCGGCTGGCTAAACGAAGACCTGCCAAATCCTTTCGAGTTTTTTTTAAATCCCTGTGAAAGAAATCACAAAATGAAGTATATGTGATTCAACGTTATATTTTACGGTATAAAGGGTTTCTTTATTAAATTTATCTAACTTCAAAGTATATGATTGTTTTTTATGAATTTCGCGCAAAGCTACACGAGAGCTACCTGCGCTAGACGTCCCTGATTTAACAGTGTAAGACTAGAAGGAAGACTAGTCATCATTACCCACCGCCAACTGTTGGGCTACTCTTTTACCAACGAATAGTGGGATTGACCGTCACATTATAATGTCCTCACGGCTGCAAGGACAAGCATGTTTGGTATGACGGGGATTCGAACCCACAATTCTCAGATTACGAGTTGAGTGCCATAACCACCTGATCATGCCGGGCCGTAAGGGAAGGCAGCTAGTTATCACCACCCGCCGCCAACTCTTGCGCCAATGAATAGTGGGATTCACGGTTTCAGTATAAAGCAACCATGATTGAAAGGGCGAGCATGTTTGGTGTGACAGGGATTCGAACCCCCAACCCTCAGATTACAAGTTGAGTGCCTTAACCACCTGACCATGCAGTGCCTCCAAAATATATGAAAAAAATAATAACAAGTATAAATATAAAACTTTGAAAATGTGACGCTTTAACCCGACTTTCATGAGTAGAGAAGTACCTAATGTTCTCTGAAAATAACTTATCTTCTTTTAATCAGTGTTCTCAAGTTAATTTGAACAACCTCCCGACTTATTACCTTAATGTGGTTCATATAAGAATACAGAAATGCGTGTTTTCTTATAGCAAAGCCACAGCAGGCTATGTGCTGAGACCACAGAGAGAAATCGAACCCCTGATTTCAGGGTTGTAAACTCGTAGACTTACCGCTTAGTTCAGACTTAGTTTCTAATGCTTCGCCATTTTTTGGCGTCTAAACTCTAAATTTTCATGTATGATATAAATAACACTTTGGATAATATTTTCTCTCTCATTATATAATCTAAGGACAAGTTCCGGTAGTGACGAAAGATCTCCTGGACAGTGACTTGTGGAGAACAAAAATTAGACCTGAAATGTTATTTTCACGTGATTTTGATTGCGAATTCGTAAAGGACGAATTTAGAGGAATGTGAAAAAAACAATCTGTAGTTTATGAGAGTTAGTTCACATATTTTAGACGCATCTATGGTTAACCCCTTACCAACGACATAACGGTAAAAATTGAAGGCTTACAACAATAAAATTCAGGTTTCAGTATTCTTGGTGGACACAGCATAGATATCCCATTGTGTAACGTTGTGTCTAACTACAAACAAACAAACCTCCTGGAATATCGAATTTTAATTAATTTTCGTTTTGTTTGAAATTATAGGCTTGCTTATGTTCAAGCTTTCTATATAATAAATACATGACACACGCTTTCAACTGAATGGAACATTGTTATGCTATTTGAGCAACTTGCTATCGTTTATAACTGTTTTTTGGCTACCTAAGTTCATTATACAATTTACATAATATCTTAAGTAACCTCGTTGACAGCCAGAACACATAACTGTGTATTAATTACACAGTGAGACACAATATTTGTGTTTATAAGAGAGAGTTAAGGCTTCAAACCTGGTAAAAACACTGTATTAATAACCATTATTTTGCAAGTGCTAGTATAGGAAATAAACTATTATATCTATTATAACACAAACAGTCCATCAACACTTAATCTCTCAAGTTTAGAATCTTATGACTCTTGACGGGAATGTGATCTTTCGCTGTATTAAACACATATTTAAATCTCAGTAATGTGACGGGCCCGGCATGGCCAAGCGCGTTAAGGCGTTCGACATGTAATCCGAGGGTCGCGGGTTCGAATCCAGGTCGCACCAAACATGCTCGCCCTTTCAGCAGTGGGGGCGTCATCATGTTACGGTCAATCCCACTATTCGTTGTTAAAAGAGTAGCCCAAGAGTTGGCGGTGGGTGGTGATGACTAGCTGCCTTCCCTCTAGTCTTACACTGCTAAATTAGAGACGGCTAGCACAGATAGCCCTCGAGTAGGTTTGCGCGAAATTCAAAAACAAACAAACTGTAATGTGATACTGAAAAAAAAACCAAAAACATTTTACATCAACCGTACTCAAAAGCGCAGATTTCATATGAAAAGAACTTTTATTTTGCAGGCATGTTGATGTACATAAATGAATCATGTTTAATTTAATGTCATAAAAGATCTGTAACATCAGTAACACCATCATAAGACGTGATTTTTCTTTTGAGTGTCCCTGCGTGTAAAGATGTAGCGTTCACTTATTGCACGTAAACGAAATAGTACTTTTAATAAATTAGGTAATTTAATAGTGTTTTTCTTTTGCTATTTTTTTCACATTTCATACCTATATGTATGGTGTACAGTACCTAACGCAGCATACTCCCCACATAATATTTATGGGAAGAATGGTATTCCATAATAATTATACTTCAATCTATATCTACGTGTTTAGGACATACAATAAAAACTTTCTCTCGGGCGATTGCTACTGGCTGTGATTATTAACACGTATCTTACGAGTTATCGATTTTCGTTAATCGAGAAGAGATGAACCTGAGACGAGAGTGGAATGGAAAGAAATACCTATTTACCACAGAAGTGTTAGGTCAGTTTTATCACTGAAAAATACTCGTGGATGGGTAACTGGACCTGTCTACAATATATATTCCACTCAGGTTTATACAGCCGTACGTATGTTGTTCGTTGTGATGAATGTCTGCTTATATCGGGGTTGAGTTTTGCAACTTTGTGGTTCGTAAGTTCTTTTGTGCAAGAGCAGACGACCTTGGATTTTGTACACGGAGCAAAAAGGTCAACTTGAAGAAGATGCTGCAAATTTGAAGAAACCGACATGACATGAAGCTTTATGAAGGTTGAAGCTACATGACACGGAGCTTAATGAAGCTTGAAGCTATATGACATAGAGCTTAATGAAGCTTGAAGTCATATGACATGGAGCTTAATGAAGCTTGAAACTACATGACATGGAGCTTAATGAAACTTGGAGCTATATGACATGGAGTTTAATGAAGCTTGAACCTACATGACATGAATCTTAATGAAGTTTTAAGCTATATGACATGGAGTCAAACGAAGCTTGAACCTACATGACATGAATCTTAATGAAGTTTTAAGCTATATGACATGGAGTCAAACGAAGCTTGAAGCTATATGACATGGCGTCGAACGAAGCTTGAAGCTATATGACTGGAGCCTAATGAAGCTTAAGGCTATCTCATATAGCAAATCATGAAGACTGAAGCTACATGACATGGCGTCCAGAGAAGCTTGAAGCTACCTATCTGTATGTCTTTTTTTTTTGTGGCCTGGCATGGCCAGATGGGTTAAGGCGTTCAACTCGTAACTTGAGGGTTGCAGATTCGAATCCCCGTCGCACCAAACATGTTTGCCCTTTCAGCCGTAAGGGCGTTAAAAGTGACGGTAAATCCCACTATTTGTTGGTAAAAGAGTAGCTCAAGAGTTGGCAGTAGGTGGTGATGATTAGCTGTCTTTCCTGTAGTCTTACACTGCTAAATTAGAGAAGGCTAGCGCAGATAGCTTTCGTGTAGCTTCGCGTGAAATTCCAAAACAAACAAACAAATTTGCCAAAACAATTGGTAAAATTGTTTGTTTGTTAGTGATCAACGTTTTTACATTTTTTTTCCGAACTTTGGTCATAATTAAATTTTTAGGGTTCCCTAAAGCCAATTACTTTATTAATTTTGTCATTTTAAAGAATACGATATCCATTTCAATCGTCTTTCTTGCTACACTACTTTAATACAAACTAGTAACCTGTACGCACATCGTTTTGTTAGACAGTGCCTGGCGTAAATAGTTTTGCTGGTACACAAGTACTGATGTCTATACATACAACGGCTTTAAGGAAAGTCGTTTCTGTATTGTACTATAAACCTAATGTATAATTTAAACCAATGGAAAGAGTCGTTTGAAGGTAAAAATAATCTGTAACGGTGACCATAGTGTTTTATCTAGCCTACAGCATTCCCCTATCATACGTAACTCGGTTTGATGGAAAGTTAATATTAGTTATGACGAAAATCAGTCAGAGTTAAGAGAGGAAGTTCAGCTGCCAAGCTCGTGCGTCTGTGGTGAGTGTGTGACGAAAGGATTGCTCACCATTTCTGATCAAACTTCCTTTAAAGTTAGTTTTCTGGTAACATAACGTAGAACGAGTTGCTTAATAATAAGATTTCAGTAACGGGTTTTCTTGAAAGTTGTTTAATCAGTATTTCTACGAACATAAAATTGATTTTCTTCAATCTGGAGATTTATTTAGATTAAAAAAAATATTAGTTCATAAGTCAGACAGAAGTATTTAATACATTAGACCCGCAGGGCAACCGTACAGCGTTTTCGTTGTTGTCTTCAGTTGAGAAGATTTCAATAAACAATTGATTATCGAAGCTCTTATAACTTGAAAAACTTTAGGTAAAAATGCAGGATTTTTAATAATTCGTTTTGTATACAAGTTACGAGATGTGTTAAGCCAGTAAGGTTTTACTAAAGCTTCATTTGAATATTTTTATACTGATCGCTGTAACGTCTCATCAGTATTAACTGATCTTCAAGTGTCGCCAATGCTAGTTTATTTTTAAACCCACAAATGATGCTGCAAGTGGTCCTTGCTAATTTCTGTTGTGTGCGCTCACTGAAGTCCGGCCCGGCATGGCCAGGTGGGTTAAGGCGTTCGACTCGTAATCTGACGGTCGCGAACTCAAATCCCCGTCGCACCGAATTTACTCGCCCTTTCAGCCGTGGGGACGTCATAATGTGTCGATCAATCCCACTATTCGTTGGTAAAAGAGTAGCCCAAGAGTTGGCGGTGGGTGGTGACGACTAGCTAGCTGCCTTCCCTCTTGTCTGACACTGCTAAATTAGGGACGGCTAGCGCGGATAGCCCTCGTGTAGCTTTGTGCGAAATTCAAAAACAAACACATGTATGTGACCTTTTGATGTACAAGAAATCAAAAAGTAGTAAATAGTGAACAATTTGCTATAACATTATTTCCGTGATTAATGTCAAAGTTCATTTTCCGTCGGTTCATTCAAACTTTCCTATAGAGAATGACGAAAGCTGTTTTCAATGAGTGTTACGTTCAATCCATGACGTCTACAAATTCGATCTAAATTCTCAATCCTAGTTTATTAAATCCGATTATCGCTGACAAGATGTCATTGACCACACAGTTTCAAACATCCCTCAATCCTGGGAGAGAAAACACAATCATATTGTGAAAATGCAACTTTAATTAAGGTTCATTTTGCTGTATATTTATATAAATCTTGAGGTTAAAAATACTCTCTTTCTTTGTTAAGAACACTTATTTAATTTCAGTTTGTTTAATGGTCATTATGTTTTATTGGTTTTTACTTCGAAGAGTTAAGTTCTGGCACGTTATAAAATGAACTATCTCTGAATTTGTTGACGAGGAACCACCCACTTTCAGAAAATAAAATGTAGATAGGGCTTGAACACACGATTTCACCCGTGCCCATCGCGAGCATTAAAACGCGGTTTTTAGTGTTAATAAGCCTTTAGACTCACCACTGTGCCAGTAGGGGGCAGCACGTTGGTGTAGTGTTGTGTAAATGAAACAAAAGTTATTCTGAACTGACTTATAAAAACTTATATCATAAATAACATCAGTCTTGTTTTCGTTCATATGTAGCTCCTTTCTCTCCCTTATTGACAAATATAGACTCGTCCTATTTGATCTTTGCCTCTCGTTATTGGTTGACGTAAGACTTTCCACTTAGCGTAAGGGTCTAATCACCTCGACTTCACGTACACAATGTTCAGTAGGGTATACGTACCAATGTAGTGGGCTATCCACAGCTGGGTGTCCCAAGTTTGAATGGGTGTACTTGCTAGTGTTTAGTCATTCTTTTCAAGAAACTTTTCTTAGAAAATAAAACCTTACTGCCGTGTTACGAACACTAACTTCTAGGCTGAAACGCGCGTGCCTCGCGTAGTTAATAGATTTCTAGCCCGAGGAGTGGACAAGCATCCTAGGTTAAAAATTGAAAATTTAGATCAACTGGTCTTTTTCTTTCATAGAAGTGTAAGTCTTTATTTGTTAGAGAGTGCTACAGTAACGTTCTAAATCGGAGTGGAGTTCGGGTACTTGACTTACGGAGCAACACACCAACGTTGAAGTATCAGAGAAATTCGTCTTTCGTTAAACTCTAGTAAGTATAAAAGAGTATATTTTTATATAACAACTGAACTGTAGTAATGCTCAAACTTGAGAGAAAACAACGCCCCCCGAAGTTTTTAGATGTATTATTAATTAATCAGGCTAAAACGTAAAGAATTTGCGTTTCGTAGTATGACGTTTCTAATTGTATTCCATTTCCACCTGTTACGAGACTTGCTTTGTTACGCTCTTGTTTTAAAACGTTACGCAATATAAAATAATCCTCTAAGTAGTTTGACACTTTCCGCCCCCTTTCACCCCAGTGGCATAGCGGCATGTTTACGTACTTACAAAGTTAAAAAACGGGTTTCAATACTCGTGGTGGGCAGACACCTTACACCTTTAGGCACAGTGAGTAAAACTTAAAGTAATCGAGCTACTTTATCTCGTTCAAACACATGCATATTAAGCGAGATAAATCACAGTACAGCATCCTTTCATATAGACTGCTCTTAGATGCGTAGCGTGTTTTGCTAGACTTGATGGCGCACACTAGCCGGATTAGCGAATGAACTGCTATTTGGTTCATAGAAGAACTATGCCAAGTTGCTGGATAACGGCAAGTAATTTATTTAACTCAATAATCAAACCATTGCAGTTGAAACATGGCATTAGGCCCAGTTTCGTTCACCCTGTCGATCCACGAATGGTATTTTTATTAATAGAGCTGTTTATATTCTTTCTGTTTGTTTTTTTTAAAGTAACAACAATGGTGATATGGAAGTGTAATTGTGGGCATTGTTGTCAGCATTTCTCTGATGTGACCTTGGTAATAACTCGGCCGTTCATGCTGTAGTTAGGTAGCTAATAGTAATAGTCAAATATTACTTACATTTTTATTTATTTATTATTATTCTTTCACGAGGGGCATATGTGACGTCAAACCAAACTGTTGTTGCGTCAGAAGAGGCGGTAATCTAGATTATATAGTACTACCGACTGAGAGAAGGGTAGCCATTTTTGAAATACAACTTTCATAAGTAATATGACCAAGGTTCAAACGAAAGATTAAGGGTCATTGGAAATACAGTACTAGAAACAAAAATTGACCTTGGTGTTTCAAGTATTTTTATTACTTGATTTCGATGTACTTGATCGAGTCAGTTAGACACTTCCTGCCCCTTATTGTAAAACTACATATTATGATAAGGGGTTGCCGTATCTGTAGGTACACTGATAAAAAATGTAGGGAGAAAAACAGTATCATATTTTATCGCACTAATGAATTTTCTTTAGAACTTCTTTTGTAGGCGTTCCGTGATTCGTCAAGTGTTTTTGCACTCACAAAATCTACAATCAAAGGCAACAACAAAAAACACCAATATATTTATAAATATATAAATATATACATACAGAAAAAAACAGGTTTTGTGGCATCTTTCACACAATTCAGGCTTCAATATACAGGGTGGCCCGTAAGTCCCTACCCATCCATATATCTTGTGTATCCAGTGTATCTGTGTGCTGTCCCTCATTCTAATTGCGCTCATGTACCCACGTACTTGTCACAATACGCTCTTCAAGTGTAAATGAGCTTATATCGGCCATATTTCTCTGAAAAAATAAATTTATAATACATGCGTAATTGAGTATAACATAATAACATATGGATGGGCAGGGACTTACGGAGGCCCGGCATGGCCAAGCGTGTTAAGGCGTGCAACTCGTAATCTGAGGGTCGTGGGTTCGCATCTCCGTCGCGCCAAACATGCTCGCCCTTTCAGCCGTGGGGGCGTTATAATGTTACGGTCAATCCCACTATTCGTTGGTAAAAGAGTAGCCCAAGAGTTGGCGGTGAGTGGTGATGACTAGCTGCCTTCCCTCTAGTCTTACACTGCTAAATTAGGGACGGCTAGCGTAGATAGCCCTCGAGTAGCTTTGCGCGAAATTCCAAAAATCAAAAACCAACCAGGGACTTACGGGCCACCCTGTAGTTTTGACGCAAGTCACACTTCAAGATAGTTTTCGCAGAACTCACAATTCTTGACAGTTTTCCAAAACTTAAGCTTTATGTTAGTTTTTACTCAACTCAGGTTTTATAATATTTTGTCACTCAAATTCTGAGCACCAGACAACAGCGCCAACATTAGTGAAGCATAGTTATTGTAATTCTTGTAGTTTCTCAATATGTTATACTTAATCAGGAAGCGTGTGGAGTAACACGACTGAATCCAAACAATTAACGTATATTAAAAGTAATTAATGAAATATGAATAATTAGAAGTCAGGAAGTATATATATACATATAAAATTATGTGAGTGTATTTAATAAGTGACAACATCAGAGAAAACATTCATATTTGCGGGTGTATACTTTACTGTGTTTAACAATCTAGGACACACACATATATATATATATATGCGTTTTTCCTGCATATTAACATTAAGTTCCTGTGGCATATCTCGCACAAAATCATTTCCCAAACTATTCCAGCTATGTTTTAATACTGAGAACACAAACACCAGCAAAACACGTAAGCCATACATCAGTTACCAGATAAACACGTCGATAAGACAGATAATCCGAAATTCACATGACATGAACAGGCTAAACTTATATGGATAATACTATAAGTTATAAGGTATTTTTTTACAGTGTTTGGGAGTTACCAGATGCATAAAAATATAAGCTGATTATAACATAAAAATTCTACATTTATAATTCATAAAACGAGTAACGAATTTTAAAAATACAGTCGATATAAAAATACAGCAATTACCGGTATTAAACACTTTCTTAAGTTTCTCAATCTTATGACGTTGCGCACAAACTTATAGCCAAATGTAACAGTTATTAGCGTTGAAATACTGTGGAACTTACCATTGTTATAACATATACCAAGAGCGAGAAGGATGTTTGGGCCCGGCATGGCCAGGTGGTTACGGTGCTCGAATCGTAATGTGAAGAATGCGGGTTCGAATCCCCGTTACAATAAACATGCTCGCCCTTTCAGCCGTGCGGACGTTATAAATGGCGGTCAATTTCACTATCTGTTGGTAAATGAATAGCCAAAGAGTTGGCGGTGGGTTGTGTTGACTAGCTGCCTTCCCTCTAGTTTTACACTATTAAATTAGGGATGGATAGTGCAGATAGCCTTCGTGTAGCTTTGCGCGAAATTCAAAATAACCAATCACAGTATTTTAGTTTTTACAAGTCCCGTATCAAAATACGTCCCAGCGTTTACCAAACACACAGTGCTTTTCATACGTGTAATCCGAGACTCACCAGTCATAAGCGAATGTTTTGCAGCGAGAGGGAAGCAGTCCGCAGTCAAATACTATCCATTTATGCTATGCCACTGGTGAACCAAGATATGCATTCCAACTTGTGTTCACCAGACATAACTAGTACATGTTGTATTCGAAGTAAAATAAACCTCACCAACACGAATTCTGTGTTATAACCTCTTGACACATAGTTGTAGAATTGAATATAAGACATTCGTAAATCAGCACATGCTATCGAATTGCATGCACCAGACAGTACGTGTACACACATTATCAGAAGTAAACCGAAATAAACTGAAGTGCATGACATGCCATGAACCACGTGACATAACTCCGGGACACATAGTTTTAGAATCAAATATACGACATACGTAAACCAACACATACCATCAAGTTGCATGCACCAGACCGTATGTGTACACACATTATCAGAAGTAAACCGAACTATATCACATATACCATTAACCCCGTGTCATAATTCTCGTGATACATAGTTGTAGAATTAAATTTTATATTAAAATCTGTGTTTACTTGACAGAATTACGTTCATTTTTACGTTCAAACTTTCTTGCCAAAGGTAGTTTAAACAAAAAACATAGAAATTATCATCATTTTATTATCCCTAAGCAAGAAACAACGATTCATTGTCACTGTCTTACTGGTGTGAGTTTGGCTGAAACTTACAGCAAATAATTCAGTGTTTTCAGAATCATAGTTTGAGATTGTTGCTATTTATCTATTTTTGACCTAAATATTTCAAAGAGTGATATTGGAAGATATTGATAAATTACGATCCGAAATTTGAGTCACCTATGGCATAAAACATGCTAAAAACATTTCAAACTTGTCACAATAATCAACTAAACATTCTCAAGATCATACGATCTTCGTTCTGATAATAAAAGGGGGTATAAAATCTTCCCCTGGGTAATAAAAAACATGTAAAAGATATTCCACCCCCTGGTAGTAATTTATTGCTAATGACCTAGTAACGCAAGTTCCTCATATCGATATACTATTCGCAATAAAGATTTAGGGTCCACTTATAAATTATTTATAACTGAAACCTCTGTTCTTATTTCATTGTTTTATTTAGTCTAGTATGGAATAAGAATAGAACGTCTTATTCATTTTTATTAGAGAACTTTTATTTAATATATTCAGTCGACTTTCCAAATAACGGTTTTCGTAAAAACATTTGGGCTTAAAATCATTTTGATCATCTTAATGAAATTAATACATCAATAAATTGTGTATGAGGAAGGTCTTCCAAACCTTAAACGTCGTCATAGTTTCTTAGTCACCCGACACACACACGAATGAGTACATGTCCCAGAAGTTCTCGGGTTTATGTACGAGGTGATTGGAGAAATCAATGGTAATGGTGGTCTGCCTTTCTCCATGGAAACACCAACTGACGGCAAAGTCTTAATACAGAAATAAACGTCCAGTCAACGCGGAGACATCAATTTTCTTTGGAGATGATGCAGTCCACAGAATTCGATGAAAAGAGAGTTACGGGGAAGAGGGGGACAACTTAACACTGTGCACGTGGTTGTGATGTTTCGTGATCTGCCCTGGGGCTTTTTCTTATCAAGTGCCTGATCTTCCTGCAGGAAATATAAGACGAATGTGGATGCAATAGATGTTGGTCTTCTCGTCAGTGCAGCTGGTCGGCTTAAAGCCTAATGTAGGAAGTAAACATGTTTTATTTCTGGATTGACACATGAACTTTGAACGAGCAAAAAAAAAAAAACCCAAAACACACACACACACTAAAAAAACGGAAGATTTCCGCTAACTTTATAAAACCAATCTTCCCTCCGCTTTTCTGAAACAAGAACACTGCAGTAAAATATACACTAACACCTTTGTTTTGAAACATGATTTAAAGTGAAGCCATGCTTTAACTTTACGCTGTGATGTTTCTACGTCAAGCACCGATAAATATTTTCTCGCTTTCTGTGTTTGAGAAAAGTATTGGTTTTGGTTTGTTTAGAATTTCGCGCAAAGATACACGAGGGCTATCTGCGCTAGCCGTCTTTAATTTTGCAGTGTAAGGCTAGAAGGAAGGCAGCTAATCATCATCACTCATCGCCAACTCTTAGGCTACTCTTTTACCAGCGAATAGTAGGATTGACCATCACATTATAACGCCCCCACGGCTGAAAGGGCGAGCATAATATTTGATGCGACGGGAATTCGAACTTGCGACCACTCGGAGTACGAGTCGAGTACCTTAACCACCTGGCCATGCCGGGCTAAAATTATTGGTAGTAAACATATCGTTCTGATCTGCCCTAATATGAATAGTACGCAATATAAATGTTCAGAAAGCAAAATTTTGTGTGTGTAGATAATTCGAGATATTCTTTTTCTTACCATATAGTCGCCTGCTGGCACAGCGGCGAGTTTACAGATATCCCATGTGGCTTTGCTATGAAAAAAACACACACATAAACAATGAAACTTTACCATATATATTTATTTATTTATACGTAAAGAGAGAAAATTAGGTTATGTAAGGCCTAATTGGTTTAAAGCGGAAAATGGAAAAATACAATCTAATTAAAGTAATGAAAACATATCTTTGGTGACTATAATTTTCGAATTCGAAGACAATTCTGTAAAAGAGCGAACAGTTTAGCAGGAAAGTCTCTTCCAACCCTATTATTTTCCTATATTGGCTAGCATGCCACAAAAAAACAGCGTGTTTTCTGTTTGTTTTTATAACTTTTGCACCATGATACATAAAAAATTAGCCATTCCCATATTTTAAATCACAGACAAGAAGGAAGGAAGTTAATCAATAGCACTCGCCGCCAACTCTTGAACAGCTCTTCTTTCTCCGAATAGTGAGACATAGTAATTACTCTCATAGTGAAAGGGGACTCGAACCATGAATCATTTTTTTAAAATTTTAATTGCGTTGCATGTAAGTAATATTGATATCAGAGCATTGTTAGACAACTAATGTAAACAAAGAACCTTTACTGCGATTACATGATAGCTTATAAGTATTTAGTCTGGTTGGTAATGGAATTTTGTTTATACTACTGAATATATATAGAAAACTGTTGAAAGTAAACTGTTTATTTAAAGCCAAAACAAAAGTAGAAACGACCACATAAAAAACAAAACAAAATTCGTCCAAAGGTTTCAAAAAATGCATTTATATAAAATAATAAGCTGCAAAATTATATAGAAAACGGTCATAGTGAAAACAATTATTTTCAATGTTCAGGGACTGAATTCGAAGTTCTGACTCGTATAAAAAACCGACAGACAGACCACAATACCTTGACTGTAAAAAACTGTCACCCCTCTCACACTAAATGAAACATTCCCTACAGTAAAGCTCTGAGAATAAAGGAAATATGTTCAGATGAAACAGAAAACACGCTAAGGTTCTAAAATAAACCAAACAAATTAAAAACGCTGACAACACTCAGTGGAAAAACATACTAAGTCAGGGTAACATTAGTTTTTCAAATAGAATTTCTCTTATTATTACCTATCAGTTTAAACTCAGAAACGTTTCACGAATTCTGAGAAAAACAGAAAATTTTTGTTTTCCACAGCTTAACGATCATCTTAAACAGATATTTCCTAAAGTTCTATTTGTATTTTTCCGTGAAAGCAGGACTCTAAAAGACATCTTTGCTCACACAAAAGTGAATTACATCCCAACCGAAAGTGGTTGTTGTCCATGCAATAAAGCTCGTTGTTAAACCTGCAAATTCATAAAAACCACGGACCTATTTTCTGACAAGCATAATCAAAGAAATTTTGAAATATCTAAAGAAAGAAATAATCTATGAAACACAAGACACCGTTTATCTTATACTGTGTAAAAAAAAAATGCAATCACCAATATGTAGGACATAAACAACAACTCTTAGAGAACGTTTCATCAACCATAAATCTTCTGTTAACACCGGAAAAGATCTCCCTGTTGCTCACCACTTTAATCAATCAGCTCATTCTATTAATTATGGTACTCTCTCATTGGCATTGAAACAGGACTCAAAACTAAAGCAGATAGAGAAATGGAAGAAGCTTATTGGATTGCTGGAATCAGAAGTCTCCGTTCATTGGTTCATCTCTGTCATCAATATAAAAAAATATTTTATTGTTTGCTTCTTTTTCATGTAATATAAAAGCTGAATTTTCTAAAACTTACTATTTGTTTAAGATAATTTTTCATACCTGTTTTTCTAAATTGATTAGTGTAGCATATCTTTTATCAGTCAGTCTCCAGGTGTCACCTTTATTTTACCTAAATACCTAAGTATAGTTTTAAACATACATATATTTAGCCATTTCAAAATGAAATATACTTAACACCTTTTTACATACACTCTTGCTATCGCCTACATTGTACCGGAAATGAGACGCTTACAATAGCACATAGAGAGAGAAACATTTCCTGGAAAATCGATGACCTTCATGATGTTACTAAACTCACTCTATCACCCACTTATTTACACCACCATTCACAGTTTGCCCTTGAAGAAGAAAAGTCCACTTTTCTAAAGCAATCGAGTTTTAGGGCTTTTATTTAATTTCTAAGTTCTCAATTTTGTTGAATAATTGGTTTGTTTGTTTTTGAATTTCACGCAAAGCTACACGAGGGCTATTTACGCTAGCCGTTCATAGCAGTGTAAAACTAGAGAGAGGGAAGGCAGCTAGTCATCATCGTCCACCTCCAACTCTTAGGTTACTCTTTTACCAACGATTAGTGAGATTGACCGTCACATTATAACTCCCACACGGCTGAAAGGGCGGGCATATTTGGTGCGACGGGGAATTCGAGCCCGCGACCCTCAGATTACGAGTCAAGCACCCAAATAATCTGGTCATATCGGGCCTGAACAAGTTGTCAATGTAGAATGGTTTATTGGTAACCAGTGAGTTTCACGATTCACAGAGTCCTCAATGCACCAGCCATACTCACTGGTCACTCCCAGTTACTTCTACACCTATCTCAAGGGGTCACTACCCGAAAGTAAACCTCGTTAAGACACGCCTGTGGTACCTAAGCAGGTGCGCCACATTTGATATATCACTAGCTCTCGAGGGAGAATGTGGACATAGTTGGTAATATGGTGCTTCCGGCATTACGAGAGGAGCCTGTAACACAAAATCCGATGCTAGATTCGAGAGAATTATACCTAAGCACTCTTGTTGAGTGCGTTTTAGGCCTCTTTCTATCTTCTTACGCATAAGGACACCACCCTGGCCACTCCGAATGTGCCTGCCATCTTTGGTCCTTCTGGTTCCAAAACGTGAGTGGAATTTTGGTAAACAAACAAAAAAACCCAACAAATTCACAAACACACAACATGAACTAACATAAAATGCTTCTCTAAGTTTTCGAGGTAAAAACTGATGCAGTGATCACGCAAGCGGACATCTTGAATCAATTACAGTTCTTAGAGCCTTGGTTTCAGGCGAGAAAAATAAAACTATATATGTTATATAATTGCAGTTGAAAATCTACTTTTTCCGCGTTTTGTAGTTATCTCGAACTGAGATGAAATAATTATGTCGTGATTCACCAGCTAGGATTTTCAAACTTATACATTCATCATTTGAATGGCTTAAGGCAACTGGTTAATGAGGCCTAATAGGGAAATGGACTGTTATTTTTACTGTTTCGGCCGCACGCAGTTCACTAAGTTTTTTTTTAATAGAAGCGGAAGACTCAAGTGGACAATTTTAAGGCTAAAACACACGTACTTTAAATGAATCAACCATTTATAAGTTTTTGATAGACTTAAATGGTTTTTATCCTCTCGTTAATAATTGTCACTTGAAATGTGAACTTACGCATGATAACTATAACCGAGTGTCATATAAATTTCTAGCAAGGTAACATTTAAGGCATCCTAGAAGCATTCCAGTGACATTTCACTTGGATTGTAATTTCAACGAAGAAGAAATAACAGTCCATAATAAACAGGTAGAAGGATTTCGAAAAATAGAAATTTAACAGATCCGTTTTTAAGAATGCAGCGAGTTTTTAAAAAATCGAACTAGGATCATAATCTCGTGTAACAAGTAAACATCTATATGCTTACAAATGTTATTTTGTCTTTTTTTTAATTTGTAGTTGCTTTGCAGTTTGCGTTAATGTTACAATTCGGTTTTTGTTTTCTTTGCTACATTCTGCAATTTAGAAACGATCCTTTCAGATCAAGCCATCTGTTGGTCATCACTGTAACTTTTAAAAAGATTCATCAACTACAAGTAGAAAATTATTTCATGAAACAACAACAACCTTTTTTTTACAACAGAAACAGAGTACTTTATGCTAATTTGTTAATAAAATGGCGGTGATGTCATGTTATGATGCAGCCTCATCTTTATTTTTAACTTTTGGTTTGTCGGAATGATTCTTGGAATACACGTAGGTTAAAATACAAGATTTACACTTTAATGTAGTCATTGAATCTAAAGTCTTCAATCATTCACGGTGTTTTTGAATGTCGGTTTTATTGTGTAAAAAGTGGTTGTCCTTAAAGAAAATCGCTTTCGGCAGGAATTTGAAACACTAAATATCGTTACAATAATACAGTTCATGAGCCTAAACACCATATAATCAATTAATAAAGAATCTGAAATCAAATAAAACTGAAAGTCTTCATATTCCAGAATTTCACCTACACCAGCTATAGGTTAACATTCACGGACGTTGTCCTGAAAAGGACAAGATAAACAGAAAAGAAAGGAAAAAGATTACAAGTCTCAAACTAAAATAATAGGAGGAAGAAAAAGGTCAAAAGGCATGACCCTCCCAGGTCTACTTAAGACCTAAATTTCGATGATGCTCTAAACAAATATAGTTCAATTTAACTCAATTTGTATCAAAATATCGGGGGGTTAAAATGAATAGTCAAGGGGCGTATTTTAAAATTTATAAGTAAATAGCATCCGTTCAACAACTCAAATTATTAATAGGACAAATTACAAATATATATTCCATCCGCTGTTGTGTTATTTCACATTCTTTTACTTTAAATATTTAAAAACAAAACAATATAGCATATTAGCTTTAGCAGTTGAAACTGAGACAGCAAATAAATGGGTAACTTATGCATTAACCATAAATTGTTTGAAAAACAAAACCAATAAAATAACGGAAGGGAAATAAAGATTTAATAACAGCTAATATAATAATAACAAATTACAGTCTGTATAGACCCTGATTGAGATCTTCTCCCGAGATACCGGTGTTGTGGTTGCTTTACAACAATAATAATAAAAAAAAAATAAAATGCCACCTGATTCCTGAAGGGCCCCAAATGCTGCGGTTACTGTAATAAGCTGATTTTTTAAGTGAGTAGGTTGTTAGCCTACTGCACAACCCCCAACCTGGAGAACAATCTCTCAGCTCACTGAGGGGAATGGAACCGCTGATTTTAGCGTGTAAATCCGGAGACATACCGCTGTACTACCATGGAGTGCCTTCTAACGTTAATTAGCCATTATTTTACTCTTTAGTTTATTATTAATCTGTTCATATGTAAAGTTGCCATTTTTTCATGTAAGATATTTTTCACAAACGTCAGATTTGGTATTTTTTCATGTAAGATATTTCTCACAAACGTCAGATTTGGTTCAATCTATGAAAGGTTATCATTTATCGATTAATAAAGATAAGTGTATGAATTAGAAAACTTATTTAAGCCTATACTGAGGGTAGCAAACTAAACAGTTTTCGTTTATATAGAGAAAAATGTTTAATGCGATTATTTTACCATTTATACTGTTGTAGTTTCTTCCTTCTGTTAGCTGGTATCTTTAAATAATTTGAAGTCTGGCCCATAACAAACTAAATTTTTCCTTAACGTTTCTACAAGTTGCCTTTACTTTTATACTGTTGGTACTTGTAGGCCTAAGAAAATACCTCGCTAATTGCACTGTAACTATTGTAAGAAGTAACTTGTATAATTTCAAGGCAGACTAACGAAGCAACTGAAAATACACGCAAACATGGATTCAAATAACTGACTTTACTAGTAACAGAAGATAATTTACTGCTAACTTAAAGTAAGGTATTGATTACAACATTTTCCCAATTCTCGTATTCGTAGTATACTTTCATCTCTCGATATTTCTCTAATTTACAAGATTTTCGTGACGACAACTTTAGAAATTTCTAGGCCCACTCCAACAAACTCGATTTATCCCAATGCCATGAGCACTCTAGTTAACATTTCAGTTAAAATATTGAAGATGTAGCCCGAAACAGCGTCTTGAATGACGATACTTTCATCGGATATGAAGTCATGTCCAGATATTCATGTCATCAGTCTTTATAAAGTCAGTTGAAAAATTAAAATAAGTTATATTCATAACAAACATCTAAACCTCAATTCAGCGGCCTGGCATGACCAGGTGGGTTAGGGCACTCGACTCGTAATCCGAGCTACTCGAGAGCTATCTGCGTTAGCCGTCCCTAATTTAGCAGTGTAAGACAAGAGGGAAGGCAGCTAGTCATCACCACCCACCGCCAAATTTGGGCTACTCTTTTACCAACGAATAGTGGGATTAACCGGAACATTATAACGAAAGGGCGAACATGTTTGATGTGACAGGGATTCGAACATGCCACCCTGGGATTACGACTCGAACGCCTTAACACGCTTGGCCATGCCGGACGAAGTCTTTATATAAATTATTATTATTGTATGGATTTTTCATCTTTATGAACTAATTGTATGGAAAATTTTATATTACAAATTCCAGTAACATAGGGCATGTTATCGGCTAGATGCTTGTAAATACTGCAGCCAAGAAATATTATGCCTAAACTTGTAATCAAGTCTGTCTATTCACGTTCTTTTTTAAGTGTAACCCACTTGTTTATGGTTAGTTATAAAGACCTTGAAACACTTCAGTTGGCTCATAACAACTGATAGATCAAGTTTGTTCCGAGGTTTGTATTCCAATAGTTAAAACAAAAAAAAAGTTTCACGTTAGCCCCGTGTTTAACACCACAACGCTTTCTGTAAGAAAAACAAGGCTATTTGGCTTTAACATATCTTTCAAAGAACTGATATGGAAGACAGATTGACGCGTTTAAATTGCTGATCCTATGGAAGCCACGTGATTTTGTCTTTCAGTTATCTAACGATGGTCTCAAAGTACATTAGTCCGACGGTTTAGTAAAATTTTAAGAACTTCGATTTCATTCCTTCATTGACCTGTAAATGTATGGTAGAAGTGGTCCTGATCAGTATTTATTGTCACCTATTGACCTCTATTTCTATATTATTTCTATTTTCTCAGTCATAGAAACTGAATTACCAACGTTATTGATAGTTATACCTGTGTTGTTGTTTCTCTTTCTTGGAATCAGGCTGGACATCTAAAATAAATTTACATATAAGAATATCTGTATATGAATTTGAACACCTGTCGAGACAAATAATAAACATTTTTATTATTATTTCATCCCTATATCCAATAAAGAAAATCGCTTTTCTATATCCGGTTTTCTAGCGATAGTCTCAAGTTTTATTAGTTCGTATAATCTAAAATTTACAGGTTACTCTAATGCAACACTGACAGAAATAACAATATTCCAGTCACGCCAAACATGCACGGCCTTTCAGCCATGGGGACGTTATAAGTGACGGTCAATCCCATTATTCGTTTGTAAAAGAGTAGCCCAAGAGTTGGCGGTGGGTGGTGATGACTATCTGCCTTCCCTTTACTCATACACTGTTAAATTAGGGACGGCTAGTGCAGATAGCCCAAGAGTTGGCGGTGGGTGATGATGACTATCTGCTTTCCCTTTACAAATACACTGCTAAATTAGGGACGGCTAGTGTAGATAGCCCTCGTGTAGCATTGGGTTACGTGAAAAAGTCTAAAACAAATAAACAGTTCTTTCAAACTAACATCTTTAAGATCTGTTTCGAAATTAACAAATGATATCATCGAGTTTCAAATCAAGCTCAACCGACAACCACTACATTGAGTTCTCGTCTTATATTGATTCGGTTTCACATGAACAAGTGATATTAGATATAATAAAACAGTTTTCACAGTGCTCATTTCGTTATGAAAATGCTTGCAAATTTTGTTAGCAACATAATTCCAATACATCCGCGTATAAATAACGAATAATACATGAATAATACCAGACGATTCTCTTGTGTGCGTACGCGTGTTTTTTTTTTTTTTTTTTTTTAACACTACTGGTTAGAAAGAATGTTTTACATTCACTTCCCCATACCCCTGTAGAACTCAGATAGCAAGCATAAACTTCAGGTCAATCGTTATGTAGGGGTGATATTGCCGGGAGATATGATCGAGAAAGAAATGTCTTAAGTGTGTTCTGATGGTTCAAGTTTTGAGTAACGTCACATGTGATGTTGAAAACTGGAAGAACTGGAATTATTCGGAAGAAAATTGCATCTATTTTTCTATTTTTTTTCCATCTATTTTTAAAAATTTTTAACTGAGAATTTCAATTACTATTTTTCATATAGTTATAACTTCTAGTTTCATAGTTTTCAAAATTCTTCAGATTAATTTTCTTTGTAAGTACGTAAATATAGGTCCGGCGCGGCCAATGGGGTTAAGGCGTTCGACTCGTACTCTGAGGATCGCGAGTTCGAATCCCGGTCGCACCAAACATGCTCGCCCTTTCAGCCGTGGAGGCGTTATTATGTGATGGTCAATCCTATTAGTCGTTGGTAAAAGAGTAGCCCAAGAGTTGGCGGTGGGTGGTGATGACTAGCTGCCTTCACTCTAGTTTTACGCTGCTAAATTAGGGACGGCTAGCGTAGATAGCCCTCATGTAGCTTTGTGCGAAATTAAAAAAAACAAACACTACGTAAATATTTTCAAGAAATAAACCGATTTTCGTATTATAGCAATAGAATTAGTGTGATAAAAATCGGTGTTTACCGGTTTGGTTTGAGGGCAAGTGTCTTATCTAATATTATTATAGGGAGTTAAGTTAAAGGTGTAATTACAGATGCATTTTTTGTATCACGATGTAATTTTATCCACGGTCGTAATTGTTTTATTACGCTGGCCTTCTCCTGTGGCGGAACAAATTGGAGAGGTATCGTGTGCGTCTAGCTATTATGTCATTAAAAAAAAATTACACACACACGGACTGACGTCACACCTGTATCGAAACGTTTTCTAGACTGCGCCACTCCAACTTCCGAAAGGTGGTAATGAAATGTAAACCAATCAGGTTTTACTCGATTCTCAACCCCGTGAACTTAATGGCCTTGGCTATGTGACTCTTCTCACGTAAAACAGTGAGAATTATTTGTTTTTTGAAGTGGTTAAAAAAAACAGTTACATTTATTTATGTAAATTTCTCATTTGTTACAATAGCCTCGTGTGTATGCTGATCATTTGATTCTGTGGAGTCTATGTATATATTATTCGACAACGAATTGTATTTGTTTACTTTCTCCTATTTATTTGTTGAACATGTTCACAGATCCTTACCCTGGAAAATAAAAGTTACTGAATTATTAATTACTTCTATTATTTATGGACGCCCACTCTCCAAAAAAATTAGGTCCCGGCATGGTCAGGCGTGTTTAGGCGTTCGACTCGTAATCCGAGAGTCACAGGTTCGAATCCCAATCGCACCAAACATGCTCGCCAATTCAGCCGTGGGGGCGTTATAATGTAACAGTCAATTTCAATTACTATTTTTCATATAGTTATAACTTCTAGTTTCATAGTTTTCAAAATTCTTCAGATTAATTTTCTTTGTAAGTACGTAAATATAGGTCCGGCACGGCCAATGGGGTTAAGGCGTTCGACTCATACTCTGAGGATCGCGAGTTCGAATCCCGGTCGCACCAAACATGCTCGCCCTTTCAGCCGTGGAGGCGTTATTATGTGATGGTCAATCCTATTAGTCGTTGGTAAAAGAGTAGCCCAAGAGTTGGCGGTGGGTGGTGATGACTAGCTGCCTTCTCTCTAGTTTTACGCTGCTAAATTAGGGACGGCTAGCGTAGATAGCCCTCATGTAACTTTGTGCGAAATTAAAAAAACAAACACCGCGCAAAGCTACTCGCTAGCCGTCCCTAATTTAGCAGTGCAAGACTAGAGGGAAGGCAGCTAGTCATCACCACTCACCGCCAACTCTTGGGCTACTTTTTACCAACGAATAGTGTGATTGACTGTTACATTATAACGACCCCACGGCTGAAAAGGCGATCATGTTTGGTGTGACGAGGATGCGAACCAGCGATCCCCACATTACGAGCCGCACTCCTTGACCCACCTGGCCATGCCGGGCCCGTTAAGTTTTGACTTGTGCGTGTGTATATATATGAGATGTGCGCTGATTTTAACACATAAGTTCAGAAGTTTATTGCTGACCCAACGAGAGGTTGCGAATTTCGGAAGCTACTGCGAAGTAGAGAATGAAGCGTCTATTCAGTCTCTGAATAAGTCAGTGCAACAAGATCAGTGCAACAAGAAATTTCATTCCGCAAAACAACTACTGAAAAAAAATGAAACAACAAGTTTGTAGCTTACAACGTTGAAAATTGTAGTTCGATTCCCGCGCAGTAGATATAGCGGATAGACCAACGTGGCTTTCTCCTAAAAGAAAAAGAAAACAAAAATAGGATAAATACGATGTCAATGGACTTTGTAGTTGTTGCTAACTGCATGTACATAGAATTTAGTTAGGCACTTGTTTTTTCTGCGGATGAAAAATATACTAGGTGTGGTGTGCCTTATTTTTTAAACTTAAGTTATCATTGTGTTACATTAGATCGTTAGATATATACTATTATAATTGAAACGAAGCAGAATATTTAAAATCGAGAAATTCGTATTTTTTTGCATTCGTGTCTTGCACGCTAAAATCAGGGGTTCGATTCCCCTCAGTGCGCTCAGCAGACAGCCCGATGTGGCTTTGCTATAAGGAAAAACACACACAGACATATTCTTGCCTCGCGTCATTACTATCGGGAAATGCTGAACTCGCACTCGTAACGTGTTCAGAGCTGAAAGTACAGAGGATGCTAAATGGCATTACGTCTCGAACCCTGTATTCTTCGATCCCGCAACATGTTATAACCAGGCACATTGAATGAAAAAATTGTAATGACATTACAAATTATAAAGCGAGTGCGGTAGAAGAATCAAAATGGCTGTTGATTATCTTTGTATTAAAATTCCTTGTAACTGTTACTGAAATTAAACATGACATTTTAGCGCTATTTAACTGACTAATCCACAGTATTATCCACTGGAAAATCTACTTAACATAAAACCCAGCATCGCTGTATAAAACTAGAATGTTTCTAATGCCATCCTTGATCGTGTAACTCACCACACAATTAGATTGAGCTATGATTAATGTTGAATTTAGCAATGGCCTCTGTTTGCTGGTTCTATTTCCAGACTGGCTCCGAAGCTGACAGAGACACCTGTTGTAGGTCCAGTTCTCCATATTCGCGCGTGTGTATGTTTTTCTTATAGCAAAGCCACATCGGGCTATCTGCTGTGTCCACCAAGGGGCATGAATCCCTGATTTTAGCGTTGTAAATCCAAAGACTTTCTGCTGTTCCATCTTCGTAACAACAGAACTCTAGGGCTAATTAAATAGTACTATTCACGGTTTTGTTATTTAGACCTAAAACAGCCCATAAAGTTATGTGGGGTTTCAGTAAAAGTGGATGGTGGGGAATGCAAAACCTGATTTGGAAGGTTCGTACAGAAACTTTTCAACCATCTTTACAAAATTCTAACATAAAATGCGACGATAAGAGTGGACAGTTGTCCTCCAGTGAGTCAGCGATAGGTTAATGATATTCTGGTTCAGTTTCCCCGTGATAGACAAAACGCAGATAACCTTTTGTGCTGAAACAGTAACTCACAATGATAATAAATGTATATATATGTTTGTTGGATTTACTATACGTAATTGTTTTTATTGCATAACATTACAGCTTTAATTAAGAAATGCCAGTATTTTACGATTTTGATTAAACCTAAGAATGCATTCTGATATGTCTGTTTTGGAAGACCACGAACGCGCGTTGATAGAGACTATTAAAAATGGACTACGTGGTATATTGAAATTGGTAAAAGACACACCAGTAATAATACAAAGTACAAAAAAACAACAACAAAATTTAAGCCATTTAAGTCCTCAATTTTTGGAGGGGGGGGAGAGAGAGGAAGGATTGTTTTGAATTTCGCGCAAAGCTACACGAGGACTATCTGCGTTAGCCGTCCTTAATTTAGCAGTGTAAGGCTAGAGGGAAGGCAGCTAGTCATCACCACCCACCGCTAACTATTGGGCTATTCTTTTATCAATGAATAGTGGGACTGCCATCACATTGTACCGTCTCTACAGCTGAAACGTCGAACATGTTTGATGGGACAGAGATTCGAACTCGCGACCCTTGGATTACGAGTCGAGATCTCTAACTACGTTGTCATACCGCCCTCTTTTTGGGAGTGGTGTTGGAAATGGTGCCTTTTTTCCCACTTTTGAAAACAACAAAAGGCTTATGCTGGACGTAGGATAGTCCTTGCAAACAACACAGAATGCAACTTAGTTGTGAAACTAGTAGTCTACCATAAACTTTTTGAAACTATTGCAACAGATATCTTTTATAGATGATAGTGTAAATAAGGTATTACAGTTACTCAAATTTAATACAACATTTAAGTCGAGATTTTTAGGGTAAAAACAACAACAACAAATTAAACAAAGAAAACCAGCGCATCTAATGATATTGATAAGTCAGCAAACGTAATGTAGCGAGTCAGTAACAATTTTTTTTTTCAAATTTCACGCAAAGCTACGCGAAGGCTATCTGCTCTACCTCTCCCTAATTTAAAAGTGTAAGACTAGAGGGAAGGCAGCTAGTCATCACCACCCACTGCTAACACTTGGGCGACTCTCTTGCCAACCAATAGTGGGATTGACCGTTATATTATAACGTCCCCATAGCTGAAAGGGTGAGCATGTTTGGTGCAAAGGGGATTCGAACTCGCGACCCTCAGATAACGAGTCGAACGCCTTAACCCACCTGGCCTAGTAACAAGGTACAACTTGTATCTAGTTGAGTATGTTACTGTTAAACCTCTAACTCAGGTTCACAGGATCTGAGGGCCCGGCATGGCCAGGTGGTTTAAGGCGTTCGACTCGTAATCTGAAGGTCGCGGATTCGAATCCCCGTCGCACAAAATATGCTCGCCCTTTCAGCTGTGGGGGCGTTATAATGTGAGATCAATTCCACTATTCGTTGGTAAAAGAGTAGCCCAAGAGTTGGCGGTGGGTACAGAAATGTAGCGTTAGAATTTCACATGGACAGTCCTGCTTACACCTCTCAAATGAGTAACGTTCTGAACTTTGTCCTTTGCTTACCTGGACTTCAGCATACTGTCCACAACGTCATTGAGGAATATCTTACAAGATATTCGTTTTGTTTCATAGAATGATTTTTTCAACTAAAGCGGAGGCCCAACATGGCCAGATGGATAAGACACTCGATTAGTGATTTGAGGGTCGCAGGTTCGAATCCCCGTCACACCAAACATGCTCGTCCTTTCACCCGTGGGAGTGTTACAATGTCACGATCAATCCCACTATTCGTTGGTAAAATAGTAGCCCAACAGTTGGCGATGGGTGGTGATGACTAGCTGCCTTCCTTCTAGTCTTGCACTGCTAAATTAAGGACGGCTAGTACAGGTAGTCCTCGAGTAGCTTTGCGCGAAATTCAAAAACAAACAAACAGGATCTGAGAAAGATGAGTTGAAATAAAAGTGTCAACTTCAATGTCTGAACTACCCTGTAAGATGTTTTTTACCAGATTCATTATATTTTAGTTTATTTACCCATGTTTCATCTGAAGTGGAGGCCACGTCTTTTTAGCCAGATCAGACACTACACTTTTGTGCATCAAGTGCAGTGTTTTTGGTTTGGTGGGGGATAACAGAACACTACTGTGGTGTGCTTAAACAGGATAAACAAATCTGGTTACTCATCTAGGTCGAGCAACCATCGCAAAATACTGGTTAAGTGTCTCGCCTAGTATGAAAGATTCGAGTAACTGAGAGTACTAATATGAATAGGACTTTAGAGCGGAGATAACAGACGTGTTAACATTTCAATGACGTTATATGCGGCAGAAGACTTTTAAAGCTATGCTTTCAACAATAATTATATAATTTATCTTGTGGTTCTCACTCCAACAGATTTAGACTTTGAAATGTACTAAATTACAAAAATAATAGGAGATACAGAGGAACGACAACAATAGGAAACGTAATTTCGGGGATTATTCGTGTAGAGAGACTATACTTTTTACCTTACTATTATTTGAGTACCCCCAAAATAATGACATTTGTTTTTAGAATATAGCAGCCTATCCTCAAACAAATCGCATATTGGAGCAAGCAGATAATGACTACGGGTTTTTCATTGTACTTTATTGTATATGTAATACTGATGTAAGTAAAAATAAAAAATTAAAATAAGAAGAAAGAATCTCTGCCTGGAGCAAACACAATTTTCTTTTCATGTGGTTCTCTGGAATCACGAGAGGTAGTCCATATAAAACTAAGTTATTAAAATTGTTTCACAGGGAATTATTTTCACAAGAGAAAGAAAAGGAAAGAGGAACGTTATGTCAAATAAATTTCTTAAATTGACTTTTATCCACTGGGTAATAATGTTTGGAAATTCTATACCCAGTAATTTTGTGTTATCGAAACGCTTTATGACTTGTTTGTTTAGAATTTTTGAGCAGATGTGCATGCTCTAAAATTTGACAGTACGGGATATTCTCTCCAGTATGGATTAGTTCTCAGAAGGATTCATACGTGTCTCTCCAATTTAAGTTACTCCTTGTTAAAATTCGCATGTAATTCTCTAGTATGGATTAGTCCATAGGCACATTTACATACGCAAATTCACACTTAGTTTTCCATTGGGATATATTCTTTGTCACAACTTGCACATCTTTCTACGGTTTGGATTAGCCCTTAGAAAAATCCACACATAACTCTCCAGTGTGGGATAACTTTTAGAAAAATTCACTCGTGTATCGCATAGCAACATGGTTCTTAATTATTCATCAAAATGATCTTGAATGTAAGTTTACAGTTCAATTAATCTTGTCATTGTTTTATAAACAAATAATGTTACGAAATTACTTTTAAAAAATTATAAAATGTTTTAGATTAATTGTACCCGTAGGCGTGAGAGAGATTTTGTTTACACCATATTGCCTTCACAGAAGTTTTCCAACATACATAATTTATTTTTTTTCTAGGTTTTCAGCTATAACATTCACTGTAACAGAAAAAAACAACAACAAAAAACTTTAGTTGTAACTCTATATGACTCAAGGGACTAAAGATATTGTACAAGTAAACTCGTGATATCTTAACCGAATGATAGGTGATATTTTTTGGCTTGATTCAGAGAAATGTGTATATGTCTGCGCCATCTATTTTGAACGAAGAAAACTCTCGCACCCGTAGGCCCTCAGTAAAATGAACCACGTACATTACTTATATATTTGATATTTCATTTCAAAAAACAGTTTTGTCTCAGACATACAAAGGCCTATGTGAGGCTTACATATACAGATTTTAATACTGATTTAGGCTACACTGAAGTCTATAATTAGTCATATTTAATAGGCGTGTTAAGGAAACAAAACTCGTGAATGTGAATTTCTAATTAATAATTAAAATTACTCTAAGGAAAAGAGAAAATTATTTGTCGTTTCGACCAATTAGCCTGCTGCAACCATCATTAAGTTGTATCCAGTTGTAATCGCACTTATTTGTTAAACGTGTTACTCTTCAGGTGTAAATATGTAACTTGATAATAAATTAGAAAGAAATCAAAAATTATTCTCAACTTTTAATATGGCAAATGAGGTATTGGGTATAACATACAAGAAGAAAGAAAGAAAAATATATCCCCTCACTGGACCATGTCCAAACTTTCCTTATGGTTGTCATTGTACCTGTGGTTGGGTTATTGTTATCCATCTCCCCTTAGAACAAGCAGTTTTAAGATATATTTTATATTATTTTAGAAAAAAATATGTCTTAAGATAGACAATGAAAAGTTTATTGGTGAAACAAGCAAAAACGCATTAACGAGAATAGCTTTTAATTTCTTACACTCATCCTGTGGCACAGCATGGCCAGATGGTAAGGCACTAGACTCGTAATCTGAAGGTTGTGGGTCCGAATCCCCGTCGCACCAAACATGTTCGCCCTTTCAGCCATGGGGGCGTTATAATGTGACGGTCAATCCCGCTATTCGTTAGTAAAAGAGTAGCCCAAGAGCTTGCGGTGTGTGGCGATGACTAGCTGCTTTCCTTCTAGTCTTACACAACGAAATTAGGGATGGCTAACGCAGATAGCCCTTGTGTAGCTTTGTGCGAAATTCAGAAACAAACCACTCATCTTATTCTAAGGTTTCCCAGTACTATATTTATATATATGTTATTTTTAAATATTATTATTTAACGTGATTATGAGATCTGTGAGAAGTATTTCACACTACTCTGTTTTTTTGTAAACTAGTGTTAAAGAAATAAGCGCAAAATTCTGCTGGAAAAAGTTTGGTTCGCATTTTGCTTAAAGCTACTCCAGCACCATCTGCGCTAGGCCTATCTACCGTGTTTCTCCGAAAATAAGACAGGGCTTATATTAATTTTCACTTCAAAATATGACACTAGGGCTTATTTTCGGGGGATGTCTTATTTTGATATATTAAAAAAATGAAGTTACAAAGTAAAACTATTAAACTAACCATTTAAAATAAACTATTATTAAACTATTAAACTAACTGATTAATACTTAAACAAACTAATTAACTAACTATTAAACTAATTAATAAATTAATTTTTTTAATTTCTTTCCTCTTCCTGCCACTCTTAACTAGGGCTTATATTAAAACTATCCCCAAAAATCACACTAGGTCTTATTTTATGGGTAGGTCTTATTATCGGAGAAACACGGTAATTTACCAATGAAAGATTAGAGAGAAGGCGGGTAGATGACATCATCCACCGCCAACTCTTGGGCCACTTATTTACCAGAGATTAGTAAGGTTGACCTTCAGATTATAACGCTACCTCGGCTATAAAGGCGAACATGTTTGGTGACAAGGGTTTTGAACCCTCGAGCGCGCTAATTAGCGGTAAAAAGAAACTGGCGTAGGCAAATAATACACATTTGGTTCTATATCGCTTGTTGTAGTGCTGTTTTCATAAGACTTGTTTTATTTTACGTTTCTTTACCGTTCCTATAGCACATCAACATGTCATGTTTTTGTTACAGTTTATTAGCTTGTAGTATGCATTTAAACTAGTTAACAAAGTAATAAAATTACTTTAGCAAACTATATTTTTCTGTTGTAATAGTTTGTGGACAGAAAATTCATCAAAAACTTAAAAAAGCTTTGAAAGTTTTTCCCCTTACCGGAATGCTAAGGATTTATAAACTTTTTTATAGTTTATAGTGTCGCCATCACTGATAGCCAGAGAAATTAATAACGGTACTAGCAACAACATAAGAGATAAGAAGAATCGCTTCGTTTTGTTTTTTCGACTGTTTGCTATGATATGTTACTGTAGAAGTAGATTTGCAGATGTAAATATTCAAAGACTTCACGTGAAGTAAGATGATTGATTCATTCACTTCTTATAAGGTGGAGTGTGGTTTGCGTGCTCAGATTACGGATATGTCTTTTCATGGCTCGTGTTCTTCTTAGCGCAAGAAGCAATCCACACTTTGATGCCATAGGTACGTTATAAGAAAGACAATCAAACCATTTTCTCTAATTTTGGCTAGGCATGGCCAGTTGGTTAAAGCGCTCTACTCATAATTTGAAGGTCGCGAGTTCGAATACCTGTCGCACCAAACATGCTAGTCATTTCACCCATGGGGGCGTTATAATGTGACTTTCAATCCCACTATTCGTTGGTAAAGTGGGATTGAAACCCAAGAGTTGGCGGTGGGTGGTGATGACTATCTGCCTTCCTTTTTGTCTTACATTCCTAAATTAGGGACAGCTTCTGCAGATAGCTCTCGTGTAGTTTTGCGTGAAATTTAAACAAAGAGACAAACAACTAAGTTCCTCTAATTTATTTTTTCATTCCAAAATTAGGAACAATTACTCCCGGAAAGTCCTTCACGTAGCCTTGTGTGAAATTTTAAGAGATACAAACACTTTTCTAACATGCGCATTTATATATGTTACAAGTACCCTATTAATATTGTCTTATTCTGTGCTTTTGTGATGTCGTTTTTTTTAGGGGGGAAGACTTTTTCAAATTATGTGAGTCTGTTGTTTCACATGAACAATTAGCTTTATTTATCATCAACTTTATAAATAGGCTTGAGCCATATGTTCGATATTTGTATTTTATAGATTTCTGTGTTTTGTTATTTATGATACAAGGCCCAGAGATCATGATGAGTTCTTCATCATGTTCAATGATAGTACCTGAAACTTTGTGTCAAAATGAAACTAAAAGACAATAAAAATCTGCAGAAGGTACAATCTAAATTGATACGATTAATTCATAGTAATAAAAACAACAGTAACAACCAACACTTAACGTGTATAAACTTTCTGGTGCCCCCTAACATCTTGTACACAAATATGAAGCAATAAGCTTGGAACAATAATCAAAAATTCATTGTTTACGAACTGTTATAATGGCAAATTAATTACACGTGGTCATCAGCATGACAACAGTAACGGCTTGTGATGTTATAATGGCCAATTAACTGCACGTGGTCATCAGCATGACAACAGTAACGGCTTGTGATGTTATAATGGCAAATTAATTACACGTGGTCATCAGCATGACAACAGTAACGGCTTGTGATGTTATAATGGCCAATTAACTGCATGTGGTCATCAGTATGACAACAGTAACGGCTTGTGATGTTATAATGGCCAATTAATTGCACGTGGTCATCAGCATGACAACAGTAACGGCTTGTGATGTTATAATGGCCAATTAATTGCACGTGGTCATCAGCATGACAACAGTAACGGCTTGTGATGTTATAATAGCCAATTAACTGCACGTGGTCATCAGCATGACAACAGTAACGGCTTGTGATGTTATAATGGCCAATTATCTGCACGTGGTCATCAGCATGACAACAGTAACGGCTTGTGATGTTATAATGGCAAATTAATTACACGTGGTCATCAGCATGACAACAGTAACGGCTTGTGATGTTATAATGGCCAATTAACTGCACGTGGTCATCAGCATGACAACAGTAACGGCTTGTGATGTTATAATGGCCAATTATCTGCACGTGGTCATCAGCATGACAACAGTAACGGCTTGTGATTCGTTAGCTCTTTTTGTGTTCCTGTGTAATATTCAACGCATACGTTTTGTACTGTTGGATTGTAATTCTGTTACCATGACCACAGGTACAAAAGAGGACAATGTATATATTCAAGGATCACGACATAACTTGGACCACAATTAGAAGGTAACAAACATTAATGTTAAAGTTATATTAGGATTAATATTGTTATTGTTCTTCAATTTCTATGATCTCGGACAATTCTATTGTTGTATAAAAGATCCTCAGAGAATATATTAACTCCTGAGGACGTTGGAGCTCAACCAACGAAAATGTCACATTGTAACATGAAAACTTTCTATTCACAATATTTCAATTATACTGAGAGTCATACAAGATATTCCAGTAAATAATACGTGCATTACTAACATGTTAGGATCCTAAACAGAAAATGGCTGTTGGTCACATTCTGTAATATAGGTTAATTCACGCAAGCAGACCAGTGTGTAGAAGACATTGTAATTTTCGCTCTTGTTGCTGATTTATGTGTGTGAACCGATCTATAAGACGATATACGTTATGAACTTTAATTGTACAAGTCAGTAAACCTGTTTTTTTTTTTTTATGTCTTTAAAGATAACGCCTGAAATATCCAGGCGTACTGTCCTGGCAGTAAGGAACTCAGTAATGGAATTGTTTCACAATTTGCACTTAATAACTGGAATTGTGATTGCGTGTTGCTTTTTTTTGTGTGCATGTCTATCTACGGCCTAATTCTGTGAAATACCTAAGCATGAGTTTCAGCGTATTTGGACTAGAATATACATTTAAGGTATTAATTTAGTTACACACGAACTTAGTTAATAAGGTAGCAGAACACTGCAGCTCTAAAAGAACCTGACTTCTGTATAATTATATTAATTACTGGTATACAACTGTAGCTAAAGTTGTTTGATGTGGATGCAAAAAAATTCAATTACAAGCACGAGAGTCGATGGTGTTCTGCAGTCCGTTGTGCACGTCTTTGTTTAATAACAACAAAGCACGAGAATGTGATTATTTGTTGACCCTTTCAAGTTGGGAAATAAGTAAACCAAACTGAGTTATTATTTCTTTAATGATACATTTTGTTCTTTGTTTATGTAGGGAAAAAAAACCTCATCGTGTTCTTAAGTTTGAAAGTAGGTCAGATGTAAATGAAACTCATTTGATAATCTCCAGTTTTGAGTTTGCCAACACGTGAGTGTTTTTGTTAACGGGTGTTCTTTTGGTGCGATTGGTTCAAACTATTAATTAAAGGTTAGCAGGTAGTAATATTTGTTTGTTTGATTTTGAATTTCGCGCAAAACTACTCGAGGGCTATCTGCGCTAGCCGTCCCTAATTTAGCAGTGTAAGACTAGAGGGAAGGCAGCTAGTTATCACCACCCACCGGGCTACTCTTTTCACTAACGAATAGTGGGATTGACCGCACATTATCACGCCCCACGGCTGAAAGGGAGAGCATGTATGGTGTGAGGGGGATTCGAGCCAGCAACCTTTGGATTACGAGTCGAACGCCTTAACCCACCTGGCAAAACCGGGCCAAGGTAGTAAGATAAAGAGCTGGTGGTTGCGCTCTATTCAGATAAGACTGCATATCTTATAATAACCTCATTAGAGGAGTAAAACTTCTTTTATTATTGTATGCCAACCTCGCCATTCATGTATATCATTAAAACAGACGAGCCACATCTATAGTTCTGTTGAGCCTTTCATGACCAGAACACGCAAGTCATAAATTAAGTCTCGTATTACCACCCGGCATGGGCAGGGCTCTCGACTCGTAATTCGCGGGATCGAATCCCCGTCGCACCAATCATGCTCACCCTTTTAGCCGTGGGACGTTATAATGTGACGGTTAATCCCACTATTCAATGGTAAAGGGTAGCCCAAGAATTGGCGGTGGGTGGTGATCACTAGCTGCCTTCCCTCTATTCTTCCACTGCTAAATTAGGGACGGCTAGCGCAGATAGTCCTCGAGTAGCTTTGCGCGAAATTAAAAAACCAAACAAACAATTGATACTCCTTGTGGAGAAATAGCTCAACGTGTAGCTTTGTGCCTAATTTAAAAATAAAGAAACATTTATCGTATTCAATGCTATAATTTCCTGTTACAGTCTCTGATATAATCAGAAAACAAGATATTTTGTTTTTATTCCATCCATTACAAAGATAGCCAAATATAGAGTTATTATATATCAAAAATTACTTCTTTTGTAAGAATAAATATTTAGCAGAAACATGCTATCTTGATGTTCACAAGCTTTACTTCGGATACTTCAAATCCATACGATATTACAAATCTGTTTTTCTGTTTGATTTTAGTTAAGCATCAAACTAAACAATGGACTATCTATGCTGTGTTTACCACGGGTATTTAAACCCAGTTTCTAGCGTTATACGTTCATACAAGCTTTTCATTTCAGCCACTTTTACTTCTTTCGTATTGGACTTGTATGGCCAAGCGTGTTAAGGCGTGCGACTCGTAATCTGAGGGTCGCGGGTTCGCATCCCGGTCGCGCCAAACATGCTCGCCCTTTCAGCCGTGGGGGCGTTATAATGTGACGGTCAATCCCACTATCCCAAGAGTTGGCGGTGGGTGGTGATGACTAGCTGCCTTCTCTCTAGTCTTACACTGCTAAATTAGGGACGGCTAGCGGAGATAGCCCTCGAGTAGATTTGCGCGAAATTCAAAACAAACCAATCTTGAATTTCATCGTGAATCGATAGAATCGTTATGTTTTTAATAACACCAAACGCGTAATAAAAATTTTTCCAGCTTTATTACTCAACATTTTAGTTTTTACCTTCATCAAACATATTGTTATAAAGTTAATGTTTTTGTTAAGTTTTGTTAGTACCAGCTTTAAGTATTTTTTTTTTATGGGTGTATTTTTTCATATAGTAAAGCCACATCGAGCTATCTTCTGAGCCCACCAAGGAGAATCGAACCTCTGATTTTAGCGTTGTAAATCCGGAGACTTACCGCTGTACTAGCGGGTGGCCCTTTTTGATGGGAGATTCTTAATAAGACAACGTCTAAAATAAGTCTAAAATTATATTAATGGACGGTCTTACCTGGGGGAAGGGGCAATGACATTTTAGGGATCCTGACCCCGCTATTACCGACCATAAGTCTTGTCTACGGTTATGTAAAATGCTAGGTTTAAATCTTTGCCACTAACATAGTATTTGTTTTGCTTACTTCATGTTTTAAATTCTCCATCGCCAATTCTGTCCTGAAGTCGCGTATCTGACTTTTGTCGGTTTGTTTGGTTTGTTTTGAATTTCGCGCAAAGGTACACGAGAGCTATCTGAGTTAGCTGTCTCTAACTTAGCACTGTAAAACTAGAGGGAAGGCAGCTAGTCACCACCACACATCGTCAACTCTTGAGCTACTCTTTTACCAGCGAATTGTGGGATTGACCATCACACTATATCACCCTCACGGCTGAAAAGGCGAACATGTTTGGTGTGACGGGATTCGAACACTTCGTCGGAAATCTTGTTTCCCTTTTAAATCTACAGATAATTATTGTGAATTATTTTCACAAATGTTCCTTAAAAACTGTTCACTTTCTTTTCTTATCTGATTCTGCGCAGTTGAATACAAGGATTCTTGTCTGACGGAACAAATGTTTTTCAATAGTTGTATCTTAGTTACAACCACATGCTATTTTTCATGCGATTGTTTACAGTTAGGCTTAAAGATTCTGCGCTATTGTGTTTGATTTTGGTGGGCAATCCTTTGCCCTCCACCATTAATCTAATGTATTTTTAAGGCCTACTTTTTTTCCTTCTCCCTCTTCAAAACAGAACTGATGTACTGTGAGTTTAACAAGTCTGTTGTAGGGATCGCAGTTAGCCTAGTTGCTTTGCGCCATTAAAACGCCAAACCAACCAATCAAACAACAGTTGCAGCGAAGTAAAGAACGAAAATATGGATTAGGCCTATACATTATTTTTTATTCAACGAAATTCGTGTCTTGATGAAGGAAAAAAAAACACAAATATAGTATGGTTTAATGGTAACTGTTTTTCAAAACTGGTAGCCTAGTTACAACCACGTGCTATTCTTCATGTAGCTGTTTACGATCTAGGTATAATGATCCTTCTTCAGGAGTGGCATCTAGTTATATCGAGTGCTACTTCTATTGCAGATCGTTCTATTAAGCACTTCTACTTGTTGTCCTGCACAACAATCCAGGCAGAGATAGGAAGTAGTGTTACTGACCTCCTATCTGATAATTGGAGTAGTTAAAGCCTGATTAAGTTTGTACTTGAAGAAGGTGATCTTCCTTGCTAGTGAAATATATGAGTGTAATCTGGTATCGAAGTTTCTTTTCATTGTATGCTATAGGTTACTAAATATTAATTGAGAATAGACGAGATTTACTTGTGTTCGATATTTGCACACTGATTCCGTAATGAAATTTGCACTGCTTGTTTGTGAACAACATGATATTTTTGTACCGATTTTGACCCTGTTAACATGTAATTTGAAAGCGCTATTTAACATATTTGTTATCACACAAAAAGGTACAAGTTTGTGGTTTCTGCTACGATAACATAAAAACATATATATGTTTCCTTTTGAAAAGAAGTTCACACAAACAGAATGCATGCTTGTGTTTCATGCTCACAAATATACACCCACCCACACCCATACAACGTATGTAAAATTATAAGTCTCGTAACATCTTGGAAGAGATTGTTTTACATTGTTGGGGGCGGTTGTTTGCTCTGTTATAAACTAACGATTAACTACCAAAACGACGATTAATCTCAGAAAAATAATCCAACATTATTCGGGGGGGGGTCATGTCTTGGTGCCAGTCACTCGTCGCTCTTCGGTGATTAGAAGAAAGTGGGAGGCACAGTTTGTAATTACCCTGACTCTTGTCTTTTATCTTATGGGAGATAAGCTGACCACAGTCTTTCTATTTATAACTACTAGACAGAGGGAAGGGCATGAACTTTTCTTTACCATTAAAAACGAGTCAGTGGTTCAGAAAGACAGATAGATAGAGATCTAAACAGTGACTTGAGGGATTTCGTGTTTATCTGATTATTTTGGAAAACAACGTACAGAGAAAAACCGCTTTTTTTTTTTTTTACGGTAGCAATAGTTGAACAAAATGTCACTTCTGCGCAGTTGGAAAACTCTTAAGATAAAGAAAATTATTGATAATTATTTGAATTGTTTCTGTTTAATTTTAAAGTAAAAACAAAACAAAATCTAGTAATTAAATATATCTTAATTACAGTAATTAATATATTTTAGATATAGTTTAGTCCAAGGGCTAATAAAATGACGTTTTTCAAGTTATCTAATCATCTATTATCTTTTGTTTGTTTGAATATTTAATGATCGTTCTAATTTATTTATATTCTAGATGGCAGGCCATTATTTATAAGAAGATATTCCTGTGAGATTTTCAAGACTTTCCTTTTGATACCGCATTTAGACAGAAAAAAAAAAAACAGGAAGAAAGAAAAAAGACAGGTCATAATGAAAGGTCAGTGATCATAATGAAATAGATGTCTTTTTTTCCTTTCCATTCTCCCAAAGTTTTCTTTGTTTACGTTTGGGAGTCATTTCTTTCACTCTGAGTTGATTCACACTTATGAATCAAAGTATATTAATTTATAGTTAATCGAAGTAACTATATTTCTGTTATACTGCTACTGGGATTAATTAAGACCCAGTTAATAACTAAGCGTGTTTATTTTTAAAACTGTAGAGAAAACTGAACTGTCAGTCTGCCCTTACAGGAAACTCGTGTTAGGTTTCTGTGCTAAAATAAGCGACATCAGTTAATTTTAATGACGTTGTCAAGGAAGGGATTTGAAACGCGACACCTACTGACATGCGTTAAAAAAATTAAAGAAATAAAATTACTCCTTACTTATTTATGCTTCCCATTGGTACAGAGTCAAGATTCTAAAAAATCTGGTTTCGATAACCATGGTGGGTAGAGCACAGATAGCCTAATGTTCAGCACCGCTCCGAGCAACAACGAAACCTAACTTATTTGCATCATTTGTGTGTTGTAAATTGTAGTTTCCACCATATCAAGGCAAAAGCCTGTATCGTCTGTTAGAGTAAATATAAAACCAAGTTTGGTTTGGTTAGTTTTGAATTTCGTGCAAAGTTTACAAACAAGTTATAACTTACATAATTTATATTTCATATCGAAAGCTAGAGTATCAAGAACAGGAAGTGGATCAAAAAAAGAAGTAGAAACAAGACTGTGAGGGTTTCCTCTAAATTATGGATACATGACTGTGAGGGTTTCCTCTGAACTATACATACATGACTGTGAGGGTTTCCTCTGGATTATGTATACATGACTGTGAGGGTTTCCTCTGAACTATACATACATGACTGTGAGGGTTTTCTCTGGATTATGTATACATGACTGTGAGGGTTTCCTCTGAATTATACATACATGACTGTGAGGGTTTCCTCTGGATTATGTATACATGCCTGTGAGAGTTTCATTTGAATTATATATACAAGACTGTGAGAGTTTCCTCTGAATTATACATACATGACTGTGAGAGTTTCATCTGAATTATATATACAAGACTGTGAGAGTTTCCTCTGAATTATACATACATGACTGTGAGGGTTTCCTCTGGATTATGTATCCATGACTGTGAGGGTTTCCTCTGAATTATGTATCTGTTGAAAATGCGAAGCAGATTTGATTTTCTAATTACGGTTTTAAATATATATATGTGTGCAATTTAATATAAAATAAATTATCAGTAACATTTGTATACATGTTAACATTTTATGAAAAAAAAAATTCGTTAAACTTAAGTCACTGTCACATTTACACTATAAACTTGTTGTTTTAGTTCTTGTGGCGATAGTTTCTAAATGTGCTTTATCTGATAAAGCATAAACGCGAAATATTTATGTAATATGTGTTTGAAGATTTTATTCGCTTACCTGCAAGTCGTGGGATTTGATGCATAAAATCTGTTTAAAATTATGTCTTACGTCACGTTATATAAAGCAAAATGTTCCAATGAACGAGTCTTTCCAAGCTTTAAAGTTGATTTAATATAATTATATATAATTAAAGCATTCTTCGGGTCGAGCGCCCCCCAGTGGTTGGCACGTTAGACTGTGAATGGAGGGCTCTGTTGTTCACACCAAGAATACGGGACGTTTATCGCTGTGTTTGTGGGTACAACACGTACCAACTTGTTGTGAATGAATGTTTCCTTTTCTATTTGTAGGGTGTATGTACATTCTTTATACATATAGTTAAATCACGAAATAACAGTTGCTATCACAAAAGGCGGATGAGAAATAACCAAAACAAAGCAGGCGATTGGCGCCTGTTCGATTTGCTGGAGTGTTTATCCTACGTCTAATGCATTTTATCAAACCACTTCTCACCAAGTGACGAGTCCCTTGGTTGATGTAAGAGCCCGCGTGTCTTTGTGGTATTATCTCAGTTTCAATACATTTCCCAAATCTGAACTACCCCATTTGTTTCGAATTCAAACATTATGTATTATTAAGTTTTGAAACCGTCAGAGTTTTCGGTTCTGTACCAGAATACAGAAAAAAACAACTACGCTCTGTATGTTGTGATACGAGTCTACCACATGTTTTTTCTTAAGTAAGTAGTAACGTTCAAGTTGTTATGTATTTCCCATGAAAGTTAGAAGAGAGAGAGAGAGAGACAGGCCAGAGAGATCAGGTTACTATGTTTTCTTACTTGACATATACTTCCAGTGGTATTAAAAAGTATCGTTTTTAAGTTAGTTTCGAAGGACAGAAATATAGAATGAAAGAGAATTTTTTTTTTTTTCCTTTTATCATGTTTTCATTTGGGTGTATTTCGAGATTAAAGTAATAATAAAAATAAAATAGCTCAAGTTGAATTATGGACACTTTGACCGTTTCAATATTAAACAAATCATATCGAATGACTTTAAAAGTATAAATGTATTTTTGCATCACTTTCTATGAGTTAGGGTGTACGTGATTTAGAGTCGTCTGTCGCAGGTTCGCACCCGAGTCGTGCCAAACATGCTCGCCCTCCCAGCCGTGGGGGCGTTATAATGTGACGGTCAATCCCACTATTCGTTGGTAAAAGAGTAGCCCAAGAGTTGGCGGTGGGTGGTGATGACTAGCTGCCTTCCCTCTAGTCTTGCACTGCTAAATTAGGGACGGCTAGCACAGATAGCCCTCGAGTAGCTTTGTGCGAAATTCCAAAAACAACAACAACAACAACCTGATAAGGTATTCACATTTGGTCCTTGGTAAGGTAGGATTGGTTTCAGTTAACTTAGTTTTGAAGTTTTTTAGTGGACAACAGTAGTTAGTAGTTGGAAAGAATGTGTCTTGCGTATAATCCTTTATGGTTCTGGAATAATAGTTAGGGCTTATAATTCTATAATTTGTGATTCGAGACACTGCGCATACACAAGCTTAGTGTGCAAGTTTGTGACAAACTTTTTGTTAGCACACAGAGGCGACTAAAACGCCGTTCGAAGTAGCACTTACATAAGAATTACATTATATGTTTTAATTTGCTTAAAGAATGAAATTAGGTAGATTCGAAAACCGGAACATAGTTTTTGTATTTTTGAAATAAATAAGAAAAGTTAACTCACTTAAACAAGCGGCCGCATGGTGAGGTGGTTAAGGCGTTCGACTCGTCATCTAAGTGTCGCGGGTTCGAATCCCAGTCACACCAAACATACTCACCCTTTCAGCCGTTGGGGCGTTATAATGTTACGGTGAATCCCGCTATTCCTTTATAAAAGAGTAGCCCAAGTGTTGAGGGTAGGTGGTGATGACTAACTGCCTTCCCTCTAGTCTTACACTGCTAAATTAGGGACGGCTAGCGCAGATAGTTCTCGAGTAGCTTTGCATGAAATTCAAAACAAACAAATAGTTAAACAAATCGTTGGAGGAAGAGGTCTTGTGCACCTGACTTTACATACCAAAATACCCACAAAGAAGCGAAGTGCAAGCGTTCCCTTTAAGAGGTTTGAAAGAAAGTGTTCGAAGTTAAAAAATGGTTAAGTTCTGTCCAGGTTAAGAGACCTCACATGCTCCAACTAGACATTGACGATTCTATATCACCAGTCGTAAACTTATGTAAAAAACAAATGACTTTCCTCTTTTAGAATCGTATAGATAAAATTCATATCGATACCCAAGATAGAGGTATCTTTAAATGTATAGTTTTAACCCTACAAATTATAAGTGGCTTTAAGAATTCATCTGGTGGTCTTTATGACTGACCAAGGACATTGAAGCTTCAAATTCACGTATCTTTATATTAATTAATTAATATAAACTCTATTACAAAATGAAGGTTTTTTTTTGCATTTTAACCCCACGGACTTCACCTGGTTATATATTTCTCTCACATTGCGATTCTTTTTTTTTTTTTAGGAAAAATACTGTTTATAAAGATGAGAAGATAAACTTTTGCTATAATGTAGGTGAATTCCTCAAGTATTAAAACTAAATTATAATACATAGAGAATTGTTATGGGATTTTATGTTCAGATATAGTAAAGATCTTTACTGAAGTAGAGCTAATGTTTCCGTTCAAATTTATTCTACAAATAACGTAAGACTTTGGAGGTTGTACTTTGATAGTTTTATTTTTATCTGATAGATAAAAGTATTAAACTTAGGTAAATTGTATGTGATTATAATTCACTGAGTAAGTTTCTCTGTTCGTGAAGTGGATTTTGTTATTCAAATCACTATTTGAAATCCATAAGCTATGTCAAGTAGATTCTTCTTGGAATTTATGGCCTTCCAATAAAGTTATATATGACGTTTTGGTTATCTGAAGACGTTTACTGATGTTTCGTCAGCTAATTTGAAAATTAAACGCCTACGTTTAAAATAATTTTCTGAAAAGGCAAAATAATAATAAGTTAGCTGCATTGGAACTGGAAATGAACACTTTTCCTTAACCTTGGATAACTGACTGTAATTTATTTATATCAACGAGGCTTAACAATTATGCATTATTGTGTTACAAATGTCGATAGTCATTAGAACAAACTTTGTATGATTGCAGAAAAATAGAGGGCGCGTGTAAATGAATATCATTATAAACAAAAGTCTGAAGAGAATGTGTAAATAACACGAACTGTGTGCCCTCCACCCATAAGAAAAATACTTGGGGCAGCATCTTCTCTCATGTAAACACGTGGCTGACTAAGGGTCGCATACATTGTTTTCTGTCTGGATTGAGGCTAAGTCAGATAGTTTTGTTCTACCACCTACATTACAATGATGAATTTTCTGTTTGGAACAGAGGTTTCAACAGGACGTTTTGTGGTGAAGATTCCAGTTTGAACATGAACTACAGAAAAGTGATCAAACGACAAGTACCAGGTTTGTGTAAGGGTGCTTGTTTGGTGGCAGAGATGGCCAATCGTTATACATGTGTTATTTAAGTAGTTGAGACAGCCAATCGTTATACATGTGTTATTTAAGTAGTTGAGATGGCCAATCGTTATGCATGTGTTATTTAACCTTGGTTTTCTTTCTTATTCCCTCCTTCCAATTTTTTTTCTCGATTACTGGATCATACTTAGCAAGTAAGATTGTTATGTTTTTAAAAGTTTTTACTTCATATTACTCAATTTGGTAAATTATTGTTTATGTACATTTATCATTCGTTTTAAACTATTTTATCTTATCTAACGGAAGTTCCTTAAAACGTTGAAACACTATATTGCACTTTGACACGTTTGGCTAAAGGTACAAAACAAGTGACGTGAAATAATCTGATAGAAATTTGGTTTAGAATCTTTTATGTCAACTAATGTATACATACATGACTATAGAAGGCACTATAGTAATCAAGCTATACATTCCTAACAAGATTTCCGTATTTTACCTATATGTATATATATATATATTATGCCAAATATAAAATTGAACTGGATAAATTACATCATTAACTGTATTGATAGGTAATATATTTCTGTGTTAATTAATATTAATGGATTAACCACAACGTCCATAACATGGTGCGAAAAGTGAATATATTCGTTTGTTTGACGTTAAGCCCAAAGCTACACAATAGACTATCTGTTTTCTGTTCAGAACAGGTATCGAAATCCAATTTTTAACTTTATATAAATCTTTGATTTACTGCTAAGCCACTAGGAAGTGATTGGATGTGAAGTTGAACCAGGAAACTTGTATTTGGGCTTGTTATTAAGACAGTTTGTTTGTTAAAAAAACCTGGATATCTGGAGAGACGGTGTATATCTAATAATACTTTTGATTGGTTATTTTTTTTAAATGTTACATTTAAGACTTTCTACAATTGGTGCAATTTTGACATGCTTTGTTTATTTTTTTTTCGATGCGATTTTTGTTATAGTTATCTATTAGGTGTATAGTAGTGGCGTTAAGGTTAACACTTGGTAAAATTCACATTGTTTACCCGTTATGAAGTTAAAACTCGTTACAGATCACACTGTAACAGGTGTCGCAGTGGTTGAACGTATATGTACACAAATTGTTTTTGCAGGGTTTCCATCATGGCAATCGCCATTTCTCTTCAAAGTTAGTTTCATTAACTATTCACAATAATTCTTGTAAAATAAAACGTTTGACTTTCTACTTGTGATTTATGGTTTTACAATAGTTAGAATTAGTTTCATATATCTTAATAAATGGACTTAGAACTAAGCTAGATCCTCGTGTGATATAATGGAGTTTAGGGTTAAAAATACTGTTGCCACGGTACCCATGTTTTAATTCAATTCATTCTGGTCCTTATATGTTCTGGTTTTCTTGTTTAACTATTTATAACACTGTGTAGCTCTTGTAAGTGTAATATACAGAATTAGCTTTATTAATTCACAACCTATTTTCTTTAGTACTGATGATGGCCCGGCATGGTCAAGCGTGTTAAGGCGTTCGACTTGTAATCTGAGGGTCGCGGGTTTGAATCCCGGTCGCACCAAACATGCTCGCTCTTTCAGCCGTGGGGGCGTTATAATGTGACGGTTAATCTCACTATTCGTTGGTAAAAGAGGAGTCTGGTGGGTGGTGATGACTAGCTGCCTTCCCTCTAGTCTTACACTGCTAAATTAGGGACGGCTAGCGCAGATAGCCCTCGAGTATCTTTGCGCGAAATTCAAAAACAAACAAACATAGTACTGATAAATAGAGCTAGCATACGTTTATTCAGAGCTTTTGATAACTGATTATTTTGCTCCTTTGGCTAATGTGTTAGACGATAATTAATTAGCCCCACCTTCATATATCTTATAATTTGAGTTATTTCATGTAAAATATAAATTTCCCTAAGGAGTAGTTGAAATAAACACAAACACTTGGGTATGTTTGTGTTCATACACTCTATCGCACGTTCCTTCGGTATGGTTGTATGCATAGTATATCGTACATAGACAATGACAAAGTTAGTGAAGCATATTGTTTAATAAAGATTCGACAATTATTAAGTTTATTTTAAAAACTGAACTACACCTGAAGCTATTATATTTCGGCTTTGATTAGATTTTGATAAGACTATCACATAAGAAGAGCTACTGAGTTTGATCGTCGATTATATCGTCATGACATGACTAGGCATGACTTTTACCAGATAATACAGCGTATTTCTTTCCTTCGTTCACTCTTCCCTTGAGAGAAAAAAACACCTCTACAGAGATTTTAAACAAGGACTACACTGCGACCTCTGTATCTGGCCAGCCGCTTTTCTTGGCAAGTGGCAACCGGGAACCAACATGAGAACGCGAAGCTCTGATACTCGATACGACCATCTGAACAAGCATATGGAACACACTTGGCTGTTGACGTCGGAACGTGGGCCAGTAAGTCTATTAGGGTCGCTGATTAGCTCTTACATTATTTAAGAGCACGTGACCTAAGTTTGAACGCATCGTGAAACTTCATTTTACGCACAGGAAAATGCGCCACGATTTGGGAAAAAGACAAGATAACATTTAAAGGAAAATGCACCACGCTTTGGGAAAAAGACTAGATAACATTTAAAGGAAAATGCGCCACGATTTGGGAAAAAGACAAGATAACATTTAAACGAAAATGCGCCACGATCTTGAAAGAGTTAAGGATAGCACTTACTATCATAAACATCATTTAATGTGGCCGTTAACAATCCAATGACGTTGACACAAAACGTTCCTGGCCTTTATATCAACATGAACTAATGCTTCTTTAGTTGTCACACAAAATCTACAAAACACAAAATTTGTTTCTATTTTTAACTTCCTTCCTCACTGTTTGTTTACAATCTGTTGCAGGCTGTAAAGATTAACAGCTTTCGTGGTAGTACCATTCCTATTGGTTCTAACAGAAGTTGACAGCGGATGGACGCTTTATACAGATTATGGCGGCAGTGCAACCTGTGAGCGACCCCTACTGGGAGCTAGAGAGGTATCTTGAACAAGCGCAGGTGAGTGAAGGACAGTCTTTCAGTCTTGAACTAGATAATAATTACTGTTAATTGGAAACTGAACCAAGTCTGAATTTTCCTTTCAGTATCTCATAACAAAATCTTAATTACAAGTAGGATAAACTATACGTTTAATACGACAAATAAATAATATTATTTGCTTTTGAACGAAATGTTTATTCTATTACTTTCACACACTAAATAATAGTTTCACTCTCAAATACAGTATTATTTAATTATGGATTATTTCCAATGTATATAGTGACTATTAAATACACTGATATTTAATTGCGAATTATCCCACATATATATCCGATGACTATAAAATTCCCTGTCATTTAATAATAATTTAACTCAAATATATATCCGGTGACCCTCAAATACATTGTCATATAATAACCAATTATTTCATATATATATATATATATCTGCTGATATCTAACGTATATCAGGAAATCCATTGGATATGTCTGTCATAATTCTTTGCCAATTTTTAGATTCTTCTTTCTTTAGACCAGGGATGGACAGTTACTTTGGATAGTGTATAAACACAGGTTTGTCATTTCCGATATTGGTCCGGCATGGCCAGATCGGTTAAGGCGTTCGACTGGTTATCTGAGGGTCTAAATGTAAACAGTTTTTAAGGAACATTTATGAAAATAATTCACAATTATTATCTGTAGATTTAAAAGAGAAACAAGATTTCCTACGAAGTGTTCGAATCCCCGTCACACCAAACATGCTCGCCCTTTCAGCCGTCGAGGCGTTATAATGTGACGGTGAATCCCATTATTCGTTTGTAAAAGAGTAGCCCAAGAGTTAGTGATGCGTGGTGATGACTGGCTCCCTTCCATTTAGTCTTACACTGAAACATTAAGGACGGCTAGCGCAGATAGCCATCGTGTAGCTTTGCGCGAAATTCCAAACAAACCAAAAAACGTTTCTGATTTCGCGATTAAAAACATTTTTGCTTACTCGACGCAACTGGTAGTGCTATGATCAATATTCATATTCCAAATATATGATATTTAAATTACTTACCCTTTTACTAGCTATTTAACCATAAAATAGTTATTAATATACCCACACCAAAGTAACCCTTAACAGTTCGTTACAGCCATGCTTGATAATTAGCAATCATACCTGGCGAACAGGTTTGTAGACAAAATTATGTGCATAGTTTTGTGTATTGGAGCCCGTTAGTACAGCCTAAAGTAATAGTATTTTACGAGTCAATGTTCCCACCTATCACGAACTAAGTTAAACACCTGGAGCTTGAAAATGTTGTGTTAATATTGGTACTTTATGATTTGTATCGACATGTTATGTTGACTGCAGTATTTTTTACCACACCTGAATCCAAAAGGACTGTTCTAAATTTCGTGAAAAGCTACTCAAGGGCTATCTGCGCTAGCCGTCCCTAAGTTAGCAGTGTAAGACTAGAGGGAAGGTAGCTAGTCATTACCACCCACCGCCAACTCTTGGGCTGTTCTTTTACCAACGAATAGTGGGTTTGACCGTCACATAAAAACGTTCTGGTGGGTGGTAATGACTAGCTGCCTTCCCTCTAGCTTTATACTGCTAAATTAGGGACTGGTAATCCCTCGGGTAGGTTTGCGCGAAATTAAAAAACAAACAAGCTTTTCAACCGTTACCATGTCGGTCGTATCCTATCCGCCTGAAGAGCCCCAGTATTGGATGGAAGGCCTCGTCATTACTGGATGTAATAGATACGTTATTATATACTCTTTCTTATTAATTTATTTTTATTCAGAAGTTATTTTAAGTACATTAAAATCTAAACACGCAAAGTTTGTATCAAATATTTTCGGCAAAAAACAACAACAAATCTAATAAACTCAGATTGATAGATTAGTGTTAGTAAAAAATCTAGTTTTCAAGTCCTATATTTATTACATCAAAGTTGGATTTTTTCAGTAAATTATTTTAATTTTTATCCTTATATAAATATTTGTAATCTTAACTCTAAATTAGCAACTTAACAAGGCCTAGATTAGTGATACATTTTGGAGTATGTATCATCCATTATATGTGCTTTATATAGGAATTCCGTCCTGCGCATAAAGACAAAATGATAGTCACGTTTTTCACTATAGAGTTATTCTGCTTTTCTTTGACCAATATTTTCAATTTTCTGAACAAACATCCTGTCAGTTGCTTTTTTTTGTCTCTGGCGTTTCCTGTTTAAAGTGTAGTAAATGAAGTTAGGGCTCTATAAAAGCATCAGAAGACGATTCTATTTCCCTATGTCACTCACAACCAGGGATGGCCTTAGTTTTTCTTGAACCTCAGTCAGAATTCAGTATATGAGGCCCCATAATGATAAGAAAATCCAGAAGTAGATTAAAAGGCATAGAGCATCTGGGACTTTTCCATATGTGGGGCCCCGGGCCATTGCCCAACAGGTAAGATTGCCTACGTTTACAACTGCTAAATGTTTGTTTGGTTTTGAATTTCGCGCAAAGCTACACCAGGGATATCTGTGCTAGCCGTCCCTAATTTAGCAATGTAAGGCTAGAGGGAAGGCAGCTAGTTATTACCACCTACCGCCAACTCTTGGGCTACTCTTTTACCAACGAATAGTTGGATTGACCGTCACATTATTACGCCGCCGTAGCTGAAAGGGCCAGCATGTTTGATGCGACTGCTAAATTATAAGGTATTTTGAAAAACAATAAATGCAGTCGATATGGATGTGAACACAGTAGGATATTCAAGGAAAGAAAGTTATAAAAACAAACAAACAAAAAGCAACCCAAAAGTTAAACAAAAAAGTTTCTTCTGAAGCAAATCCTGCTCCTACATAACTGGATCTTGAAAACTGTGATAAAGATGTTAAAGAATGTCATCTGGAAATAGATCCATTGTTCTCTTTGCCGAATCACTTTGTAAAGGTTGTATACTTTATTATAACTTTTTTATTATTCAGAAACTTCTGGTTGTTGTTTATGCTCAGATATTTAATTAATACCTTCATATACAATAATTTGAGCCAGTAAAGAACACTGCTATAACGGATCTTCTATCATGATGCGCGACGTCACAGCACGTTACCTGTGGAGTATTTTCAAACATTAATTACATCTACCGTGTGCTCTCGAACATCTTCAAAATACGTCACGTTTTACAACCATCTTGAAAGTTGTACCAGAGTCAGTCTTAGTATTTTCGCTGGTTTTGGTCTCTCTTTTAAGTCCGCGTTTGAAGGATACAATAATCCAAGATGAAAAATTAATGCTTACGGTTAAGGTGTGAAAACGTATCACCACATTAAAGGGATCTCGGTCTAGTTGAGTCGCAAATTTAGGATCAAGAAATATGATAAAAGAAAATGAATAATTGTTTGTAGTTAAGCACAAAGCTACACAATGGACTAGCTGTGCTCCTACCGCTGGTATCGAAGCCCAGTCTTTAGCATTTAAGTCCGCAGACTATGCCACTGGGGGTGTGAGAACATGAATAATACAAACATAAAAGTAATTATTAACAGATGTAAAATAATCTAGGACTATTCGTTCACTTGTGATAAGAAATAGCTGATTGACGGATGGTAACTGGCATTTTCTTCCGTTGTTTGGAACCGTAGTTTAACGGCTATAGCATGTTCGACTGCACATTGATAGGGTCCAGAGTTCGAGACGCGATTCCGCTGAACACTGTAAGCATTTATAATTATGAGTGTCAATCAATTCATTTATTCATTTGAAAATTCGGACAAAGTATTTGTGGCGGCGGACACTGCTGGCCGGTTTCTCCTCTCTCTTCCTGTTAAGTTGTCAAGTTAGAAAGTGTTATATCTGTATGTTAGGAATATCTGACACGGGCTCTTTCACGAGCGCATGAGATTGAAATATCCAATCTGAATTACTCCTAGCCACATATTGTAAGAGAACATGTTAACACTTGAAAGCTACATCATACGGAGGACAAATATATTTGATGTCGAATATTCAAAATGTTCGTATTTAGCGATGTTTATCCTGAACAGTATTACTAAAAATTTGTTATACCACTTGAGCAAGTCTGAGCATGTCTGAGCATGTCTATTGTGCAAAAGAAACGGATGGACAAGATCTATAGCTCCTACACCTTTAACAAGAAATATATAAAACAAGTTCTATAATGAAAGCATTTTTAGGCCTAGGTTGTCGTGACAATCACTAATATATAGCATAGGGTTTTACGCTAAGATGTTATTGTTTGTGGTGGTGGCAGCACTGACATTGAAAGAGTTGGAAAATGTGCCGTCATTTGTGTGTGATTACGGTCATCAATGAAAAAAAAATTGATGCAACGCAACTACGTAACTGAAAATATGAAACGTGGATAGGCACATCAGTAAAGACGTGCAACTTTTTATCAACAGTGTGAATTAATTTCGTATAGAATGACATTGATAATTGAGTCACAATATTTCTCAATTACCGATTTTTCAAGCGATCGTATAAATAATTTTGCACTGTGAGGATCGAAGTTTCGTTTACTTCTAAATTGTAAACGAAGAGCACAAGATTAATTAATTAATTTTTTTGGAAATGATCGTCTTTACAGATTTTATAAACACACTGGGCTTGAAGAACTACTCAGATTATTGGACAGTTTGTGATTAATACGTTCCAGTATCCCTCTTTAATGTTTAATGAAACCAAGGTATGTTTCTGAGCTAAAAACAAAGTTATTGGATTTTATATTTGGATACCAAATTTTCATATTTCGGTCACTTGAAAGACCACGAATTTATGCTTTCCAGTTTCCAATGGTTCACTAAGTCGTGAAAAGAAATACATTTAATGATAAATGGTGGCATGTGATAGTGCCTTGACATCAGAACGACAGTATCTCCTCCCATGTGGGGTGCCACGACGTAGCGTTAATGACATAATTGGCTGTTTCCTTTATCCAGTTTACTTCAAACGAACCGCCAGAGGGAGTCCGGATGTGATGTCATTAGTATGCACTCTTGTGAAAGGTTTCATATTATTTTAGAAGATTGGTTTCAGAGGACCTTGAAGAAATAAAGGACTATAATGCAACCATTTTTCTTTTATGTGTGTTATAAAAATAACGCTGTCAACATTTTATTAACTTTTGTATGCTCAATAAAGCTTAAACACTTCCTTCAGTTTATGTATATATACAACTAGCTACTGTCAAAATGCTAAATTTTGTAACTAGCTGTATATCATGTGTTCCCCGTTAAACGTAAACAAAATAAAGATGGCGACTGACAAATAAATATTATGCCTGTGAACATATCTTTGTACTTCTGCTGATTCCAAGTCCTTAAAGTGTGTTTGATAGACCCTATTCGTAGATTCTTCATTATCCTTACGAAACAGACCGCCAGGCGTTCGATAACGGTGTGGTTATGTTTAGGTGATTTCACATTCCTTAAGAGAACGTTCTATTTGAGAGGTGTCAAGTCTCAGTAGGATATAAAAGAATAGGTAGTGACCTAGAAAGTGTGTTTGGAGGAGCCCTGTGGTTTATGTCAGAACTTGGTGTTCTTTGGGTCACCCAAGGTGGTCTACTATACAAATGACTTCCAAGTGGAAGATTTCCTAAGAAGTTGCCACACAAAGTTTGTTGTGTGAGCTCCTTCTGGGCAATTTTGATGTTGCAAGGCGGTAGTGTGGGTAAATGCTGGGTGATAATGTAGGCTGCTGTTTACTGACTTTGTCAAATCATGGTTGTAAAGTTTCCGAGTCGTATTATGTTATTTTAGTGCTAACTTTTATTCATCTTTATTATGGTCTTAATGAAACATGATGAAAGCACATGGGCACCTCCCATATGTCTAGTGGTTTTCAAAAGAAACACACACACACAATTGCTCAAATAAACTGGGTTACGTATCATCTTAATTTGAGAAGCAGAAATAGAAATTCAAAACATTGCAGAAAATATCAACATGAATTTCAATCAAAACTGATTACGTATTGGATATGCCAATCCCATATTGTGGCCACTTTTCTCGAGTGTGTCCTTTCTTGTACATATAAGTAGTGTGTGTGTGTGAGAAACTGAATTTTTAACATTTGTAATATGTCTATTGACGTTATGCATGTTATTGTAGATGTTGAACTTTCTTTCTTCTTTGTCATTGTTTTAAATCCAATGTAACATATTTATGATGCTTTGAAACTAAAAACATTAGTGAAGTTTAATTTGGGTAATCACTACCATATTTTCAAGATATAGCCACTAATTACAAGGAGTCTTTAAGAGATATTACTCATTTCATTTCAATGAATGCAGACAAAAAGTAAATGTAAATATACTGCAGTAGACATTTTGTAGAATTACCTATTAAAAAGTTCCCTTGCTGGAACAGCGGTAAGTCTACGGATTTACAATGCTAAAATCGGGGATTCGATTCCTGTCGACGGGCTCAGAAGATAGCCCGATGTGGCTTTGCTATAACAAAACACACACACACATTAAAAGCAAATCAAAGTTTTTAGAAAAGTACAAAGTTAGGTCGCAGGATAATATTATAAGTATATTTATTGTTAGTATTAAATACGGTAAAGTTTAGTCCTAACTAAACGCAAAAAACTTATACAAGTTATAGTATTAAAAATATCTCTTTATTGAATATAAGCCGTAGTTAATAAAGGCTTAAATAATCATAAGCCTAAGACATGTGGACTTACAGATTTTGGTGTCTGCAATAATTTTGTGTGTGTGTTATTCTAGACATTTCGTATTTAGAGAAGTATTGTTACAATAAAGATACTAGTGTTACCACAAACATTTTGTGGGTCTCTACTAGTTATCCAAGAATGCTCTTTGCTGTGATGATTGTTTAGAGCAGTAATCCATTCCAATCAGTTTTATTTTACACGTTTATTATTTGAGTAAAGAAATACGTTATGCTAATATAGAAGTAAGTTAGCAAGCAGCGATTTATGATCATAATGAAGTGATTTATTTTGGGGGGATATATTTCCAAGGGCTAGCTTATTTTATGGGCTAAACGTAGAAACCTATCGTGACTAATAAATTGATTCTAGAAGACTCCCTGACTTTATAAGTTGACTTCAGGAAACTTGCTCGCTTGATAGGATTATTGTATAAAAACAAAACAAACTATTTTAGTTTAGGGGTTGGTTCCGTACCATTAGCGGCCCAGCGCTGTTAGGGTGTTGAGGCACTCGACTCGTAATTCGAGGATCACGGTTCGAATCCTCATCAAACAAACATGCTCGCCCTTTCAGCGGTGGGGGCGTTATAATGTGACGGTCAATCTCACTATTCGTTGGTAAAAGAGTAGTCCAAGAGTTGGCGGTAGGTAGCGATGACAAGCTGTCTTCCCTCTGGTCTTACACTGCTAAATTAGTGACGACTAGCGCAGATAGCCCTCGTGTAGTTTTGCGCGAAATTGAAATCAAACGAAACCGTGCCGCTGGTTGTAGCAAGTGTAGTGTGGTTGACATATTGTTATATTCTTATTTATTTTCACTCATATGCTCTTAGAATCACATTATGAGCTGATCAAAAACACTCTGTAACTTGGTTTGTAATTTTCAGATGATTTATCTTCCTGTATTATTTTATGGGTCGATTTTTCACCTACATTATTCAAAAATACATTCCAAATGATCTGTTTTATTGATGATTTATTTAAAGTGGAATGTAATAAAATGAAACCGAATAATACGACGCTGTTGATAACGTAAACAAACTTGATGCACTTTGTACTCTGGTTTGAAACCATCAGATTTATCATCACTTCATCCCGATGACCAAAAATCACCATGTTTACAAAATTGCTGTTTAAAGCGCTAGAAAAACAAAACCGATGGCTGGTTTTAGTTTCAAGGGAGTTTGAAGCTTATGATGTTTGTACACACTATTTGAAAATCGCCTAAAATTAATTATATAAACTTTATTAACGGTTTAAGTATTATATTAAAAATGCGATTATTAACAAGCATATATCTGTATAAACAAATCATTGAAATGGTCATTTGAATCAAACGGATTTTGTTAAGTTATCAGACAATGAGATCCTTAATTAATCTATTCATTTAGAAACCAATGTACTAATTTAAAGTATGCTTTCTTTAACACGTTTTCTTTGTGTTACAAATAGAAGGATCGTTTACTGGTTCAGTTAATACTTTAATAAAGCTACTATGATTGCATGTGACTGCTGTGTTTTAAGCGAAGTTATCAGACTCAAGGTTATAGTACAGACTGACGAAATATAGTTACAAACTCGAGGTTTTACTACAGACTGACGAAATATAGTTACAAACTCGAGGTTTTACTACAGACTGACGAGATATAGTTACAAACTCAAGGTTTTACTACAGACTGACGAAATATAGTTACAAACTCGAGGTTTTAATACAGACTGACGAAATATAATTACAAACTCGAGGTTTTACTTTAGACTGACGAGATATAGTTACAAACTCGAGGTTTTAGTACAGACTGACGAAATGTAGATTTTTCTCATTTTCTTGATGAAATTGCCCTAAATAATTTACTTTACATTTGTAGTAACAACTAATCTTATTCTTCCGTGCACTCTGAATTCTTCCAAGGTTTAACGTCTTCGTCTATAACAGCTGTTATTATATATTACTACTTGGATCTCTTATAAAGAGGCACATCTACTGTACAGACTGATTCCAGGCTTTCAGTTTGTTTTTTTCATTCACATACCATCCACACTAAGAGTTGCCCCATGTTCCCATGTTTGTTATTCACATTACGAACTGCACATTAAGAGTTGCCCCATGTTTCCATGTTTGTTAATCAGATTACGAACTGCACACTAAGAGTTGCCCCATGTTCCCATGTTTGTTATTCACATTACGAACTGCACACTAAGAGTTGCCCCATGTTTCCATGTTTGTTAATCAGATTACGAACTGCACACTAAGAGTTGCTCCATGTTCCCATGTTTGTTATTCACATTACGAACTGCACACTAAGAGTTGCCCCATGTTTCCATGTTTGTTATTCACATTACGAACTGCACACTAAGAGTTGCCCCATGTTCCCATGTTTGTTATTCACATTACGAACTGCTCACTAAGAGTTGCCCCATGTTACCATGTTTGTTATTCACATTACGAACTGACAAAGAACGATAATTAATACAGTACATGTAGCAAGAAACGAGTCTATTAATATTAAGTTAAATCGCTATGAAAGTAATAAAACTGCTGGGTACACATGGAATTAATTACATCCAGAATTGTACGTCCAGATTGACTAATTACTCCGGTTTTTGAAATGTGTTCATTTCTTCGATCTTTATCACCTTCGTGTATTTTGGGAAATCTCTCAGTTGCTTCCGTGTTGTTATATTACACACTGAAAGTTAACGTAGCTAATGGCCGTAATTACGACTCGACTATTAAAAAATTTAGTTTTCTTTTGTCTCTAAAAAGTTTGAATTTTATATCTTGTACAAAATTTATTATAAAACATTTATTTTTGAATTCTATAAATAACTATTTGTGATCAGTGCAATTTGAATATGGATTTATAGAAACTTAGTAACAGGGCCAGTTAGACCATGGTCTGACCACTTTTTCATGGATTTTTTTTTTTAATTTTGCGCAAAGCTACTCGAGGGCTATCTGCGCTAGCCGTCTCTAATTTAGCAGTGTAAGACTAGAGGGAAGGCAACTAGTCATCACCACCCACCGCCCACTCTTGGGGTACTCTTTTACCAACGAATAGTGAGATTTACCGTCACATGGTAATGCCCCCACGGCTGAAAGGGCGAACATGTTTGGTGCGACAGGGATTCGAACCTGCAACCCTCGGATTACGAGTCGAGTGCTTTAACACGCTTGGCCATGCCGGGTCCTGGATGGCAGGTGTAGCTATAACTTAGGTATTAAAACTTGGTTTCTTAATTCAATATATTTTGTCGTGTCAATGCACTATTTATAATTTAAATGGCTCAAGATTCAATGTTATAGTATTATATTTTCAACAATGTTCTAGAGGCATGTCTTCCTAGAAATGACATGCTTTTCCCACATCATGTGTCACATTCTTCAGCTGTGGCAATGGTCTGACTACCTAAAAATTGCTTCCTACCGTAATGAGTAATAATAATAATAGGTAAATACATAAGTATATATACTTATATATATGTATTTCATTTTCACTTATTGTGATTACCACATGCTATGTTTATTGTGTATTTTAACCCTAAATGTAAGCTCTAACATTATGAACCACACGTGGGAACTGATGTGATCTAGTAGTAAGCCAGCTAAATGTAAGCTCTAACATTATGAGCCACACGTGGGAACTAATGTGATCTAGTAGTAAGCCAGCTAAATGTAAGCTCTAACATTATGAGCCACACGTGGGAACTGATGTGATCTAGTAGTAAGCCAGCTAAATGTAAGCTCTAACATTATGAGCCACACGTGGGAACTAATGTGATCTAGTAGTAAGCCAGCTAAATGTAAGCTCTAACATTATGAGCCACACGTGGGAACTGATGTGATCTAGTAGTAAGCCAGCTAAATGTAAGCTCTAACATTATGAGCCACACGTGGGAACTGGTGTGATCTAGTAGTAAACCAGCTAAATGTAAGCTCTAACATTATGAGCCACACGTGGGAACTGATGTGATCCAGTAGGAAGCCAGTTAAATGTAATCTCTAACATAATGAGCCGCAAATGGGAACTGATGTGATCTAGTAGGAATCCAGTTAAATGTAAGCTCTAAGATAATGAACCACAAATGGGAATTGATGTGATGTAGTAGGAATCCAATTAAATGTAAGCTCTAAGATAATGAACCACAAATGGGAACTAATCGTGATCTATTAACTGTAATCGATTGGAACACACAAACTGGAAGTTATTTTGCGTTGACATTGGTTTTGCGTTTCTGAACCTCTAATTCTCGAACTACGTTACCAAGTTTCTTTTACACTTCATATCTGGATCTGCGATCACGTAATAAATGTCAAGAACGTTTTTCTTGTTTGTCCTGTTTTGATCATATCCAAGTTGTTCCCTTGTTTTAATGTATTCGCAACTTAGGGTTTTATGGCGGTCTGTGTTGTCCTTTCCTTTCTTGATACCAATCTCTCGAGGACTAAGGCGGTGGACTAAACGGTTTCTTCTTCCCCTGCTGAGCTTTAGGGTCTTTCATAGGTGGTCAAGGGCGACGGCCTTTCGTTTCAAACTTGTATTCTTTTCGTAAAATACAATAAACTGCTCAACTAGCAGATTATAAACGATTATTCAGTTTAACAATACATTGACCTTTATGATGTTAGTACAGTCGCTGAAATGTGTCTTTCTTAGCAAAACAGAAATACTTAAAAATTTAACGAGTGAAAGTTGGTTGTTCATACCACTATTTGGCTGCTTTTCATTTTTAATACGAGGTTTGTTTGTTTGTTTGTTCTGAATTTCGCGTAAAGCTACTCGAGGGGTATCTGCGCTAGCCGTCCCTAATTTAGCAGTGTAAGACTAGAGGGAAGGCAGCTAGTCATCACCACCCACCGCCAACTCTTGGGCTACTCTTTTACCAACGAATAGTGGGATTGACTGTCACATTATAACGCCCCCACGGCTGAAAGGGCGAGCATGTTTGGTGCCACGGGGATTCGAACCCACGACCTTCAGATGACGAGTCGAACGCCTTAACCCACCTGGCCATGCCGAGTCTTTAATACTAGGTACTCTTTACTTGAAGTTAAAAAAAAACATGAAATGTGAGAAAAACTTTAATTTCTTACACCTTTTGTATTTAGATTTATCGATGGAAAGAAATAAACAGAAAACAAACAAACTGAAATTCAGAACTACCCTTGTTGTGTTGTAAGAAAATGTCCAGTCATAGTTATCTCAGTACACTGAAATATTATTTTGCCTAAAATTTAGGTTACTAATTAACTGTTTTGCCTTCAACTTTGTTTTATTGTAGCAAAATCAAATATTTGAGACATTCATTCCACTAGATGTTTAAATAGCTTAAAATGTTTGATAAGATTCTTCAGAGATTGGGACGTTGACTTGATTACAGGAAACTGACCGTTAAGTTCATAGTGTTTAGTTGTTTCTATACCGTATTAACAGCACAGTTAGTTTATAAATCTGTCTTGTCTTTTTGTTTAAAAGTGAACAAAATGTTATGAAATTGAGTTGTTGTTGTTGTTTTGAATTAAGCACAAAGCTACTCGAGGGCTATCTGTGCTAGCCGTCTCTAATTTAGCAATGTAAGACTAGAGGGAAGGCAGCTAGTCATCACCACTCACCGCCAACTCTTGAGCTACTCTTTTACCAACGAATAGTGGGATTGACCGTCACATTATAACGCCCTCACAGCTGAAAGGGCGAGCATGTTTGGTGCAACCGGGATTCGAACCCGCGACCCTCGGATTACGAGTCGAACGCCTTAACACGCTTGGCCATGCCGGGCCCACACTAAAAGTCAAAGCAGTCGATAACGGATTTACAACGCTAAGTCAGGGATTCGATTCCCCTAGGTTGACTCAGCAGATAGCCCGATATGGCTGTGCTATAATAAAACAAACAAACAGACTAAAAGTTAAAGCAGTCAATAACTACAGGTTAAAGTCTGAGATACACAATACATTTGCTACTTGTTCGAACCGATTCTGTTTAAGTAGTGTGCAAAGTATCATAGAAAAGTTTAGGAATTATCTTCAAATTTAGTTTCATGATGTTAGTACAAAAGAGACCACGAGTATGAGAAACGATACTGCCTCACTCAACTTGAAACACAAAGCCTGTTTCTTTTGTTTATTATAGAAATTCCTGTGCCCGTTCTGTTTTCATTCAGCATCGTCAAACAGCGTAGGATGTGATTTACTATTACTGTGACAACACGTTTTGTACACGTGCAAAAACACATGTTTATGTCGTGTTTAAATAAGCAGTTTCCCAAATACGCTCCCACAATTGCAGCAAACAAGATATCCTACAGTATCAATCTCTACATGCATTTAATTAGTAACAAGATATTAATTTTAACCCTTTTAAAGCTATCTTTCAAAATCTAAACTTTATATTAAAGAAAGCAGGTAATAGTGGGAATAAATTAATAACTCTTTTTCTTTCTTTAATGGTCGCTTCTGAAACATAATCGTAATAATTTAAAGGGAATATTACAACACTTGATTATGTGTTCCTATTACACGACGTACACTTGTGAACCCAGAATGTTGGTGATGAACACGTTGGAAGCGTCATCAAACAGTACAACCACTGCTTGTTTTATACAATTTTACTACTTCTTCCACCTCTTTTTTATCTTGTTTACCCATTTTTATCGTGTTCACCCCTTTTTTATTTTGTCCATCCATTTTTTATCTTGCCCACCCATTTTTTCTTGTTTTCTTTCAAACTTTCGACACATATTCAAATACTTTATTTATCTTGTCCACCTATTTTTTCTTGTTTTTTCAAACTTTCGACACACATTCAAATACTTTATTTATCTTGTCCACCCCTTTTTTATCTTGTCCACCCATTTTTTCTTGTTTTTTTCAAACTTTCGACACACATTCAAATACTTTATTTATCTTCAAATTCAGGAAGAAATTGGAAGAGCCTTTGAAGACCTCGAACTGTGCGAAGGTGGAACTGAGAACTGCGATTCTAAGAACGAAGTCCCTGAAAGGAAGGCTATTCGTGAAGTTTCGGACATTCCTTTTACGAAATTACTCATTCCTGGGATTGATCCAGTCGCTGGATATGGCAAATGTGGAAGAAAGCTGTCTTGTCCTTCAAGTCCTGAGCATCCATATCGTAGTCCAGAACTGTCTTGTACACTGGATGAAAAACATAATTTTCATCCTAGTGTTTGCAAGAAGATAGTTTCAGGTGATCATGATGATGATGATGAGGTTTTTTACCCTGATGTTGGAAAGTTTCATGCGAGTAAAAGATACAATAGTCTGGAGTTAACCGATCTCAGTGAAATAGGTTATTCTTCAAATAATCCTTATCAATGTGAGGATATCGTAGGAAACAATAGGTTAACACATGTATATCCAAACACACAAAGCAGATTATTATCTGTTCCTGCGAGAAAACAACAACAGCTAATTCCCAGTCCACCCACCACAGACAGCGTGGAGGTATTGTCTGTTTGGGCAAATAATCTGGTTAAAGAAATTGACGAAACGTTTTCAAGTAACGACCATGATGACAACAGTTCTGTACCTTTTAGTCCATTGGAATTATTTGTCACCAAGTACGATTCATTCAAAAGTAACGCAGAAAAAGAACATGGGATAAGCTTTAATTACGATGAAATGTATGCGACGGAACCTTGCTATTCCACATCTCATAAAAACAACGTGTGCAAATATAGCATCAAGTACAATTTCAGAAACAAATGTTTGGGTAAACCGAGAGTGACAAGGCAGCTCTCCTATCCTGACAGTTTGGGAAGAATTGGCGTTTTACAAGCATTTCCTCCACTTACAAGAACTCGAAGATTATCGTGTCCTTTGCGTGAACCTTCCTGTAGCCAAAACACTTTTATTGTGGACAATATACCCTCAGACATTTACGGAGAAAAACTCAAATGTGAAACTGCTGTTCAAACCAACGATAGTGATTACTTTGTTCAAAGAAGCACAGATGGAGAGAAGATACAGAGCAACCATCCTCCACCAAAGTTGCGAGCTGAGATTGGTGTTCAAACATGTCTGGAAAATAAAGAATCGCCTAATAAGTTTTCTTCCACTCCAGATGAAAATCTTCGACTTGAAGTAGACTCTAAGCATCTGGTAGAAATCATAGGTACAAAGAAAAAACTTGATCGCGAAGAACAAGCAAAGACGAATTCAGATGAGAAAAGTAATGCTATTCAACTAGTCACAGAAGATGACTTTGACAATCCTGTAAATACTCAAGGGAAGACCAAGTTTCAGGTAAAAGCAATCCCAGGTCCGAACCATCATAATATTTTTTGTGATACGAAACAAAACACCACTGATTGTAAGAAAGCTGGAGTTTCCAATGAACTCGATGTGTCATCGCTATGGAATTTTTTAACTGCAATAGACAAAACACATGACAGTAATGATTCAACAGTAAAAGATCGGAAAGGAAAAAAAGAACAAAGATCGAAGAGTGACAGTGATGTGTCTGGGGAAATTGTTCTCGAAGAGAACAAGCCTTTGTATCCCAAAGAAGAAACGAAGCATGTCAATAATAAAACTACGATTCATTCTCACACAGCAGTAGATGGTTGTTTGTTCCGTAAGATGAATATTAAAAGCATTTCTTTTCCCGAAATGAAGAATACCAGAGAAACTGCTATCTTCTATTCGAAAAATCATATGAATGAATTGGAGCTGGATTTGACCAATGATGAGGACCAGATAAGTTTGGGTAAAACTTCAACCACTGACAGCTGGAAGTCTGCAGAACAAGAATCTGTTGAAGATGAATCTCTTACATTTTCTGATGCCCTTGACTCTTCTTCTGATGACCTTGCCCCAGATGTGCTTACCGAAGAAGAAGAAGGCGATGATCTTCTACCAGGTTCCAAACAGAACTTCTGCCAGACGTATTTGAGCAAAAAGGCTACAGATTCTTTTCAGAATAAAGAAGACATTTTGAATTACGGAAACGAAACGACGGATCAGTGGGTCACAAGAGAGAAAAAAGATCTAACATCAACATACCTAAACGTGCATAATCAGCACAGGGTTACCGAGCCAGTAACATCGGAAGCTACTTTTCATTTTGCATCTGCTGAGATAGAAACTGCTAATAATGACTTTAACGAGAAAAGGCGTACGTTGAAGAACAGTGAAAGATGTTTACCACTTAAATTACATCAATGTTCAGACATACATTCGGTGGTCGAAGATTCAAAATCCACCACAACAGTAAGTAGATGTGAAATTGTTCTATATAGACTTAGTTTTTTTAAAATAACACACACACACACACACACGTATGTATACATATTTCTTTTTGGAACATCGAACATATTCAAACTAAGTTCTGATCTTGACATCTAAAACACTTATCTATTGAAACAATGTTAAGTCAGATATGACGAGAAACTTTAAGGAAAACATTTGTTTACGTTGTTTATTTGAAACGATGAATGATAGGAAATTAATTGAAAATGTCTTCACCAAGTGTATTATAAGTGATAACAAGGACAGTATTCTTAGTGATTTTGATAAGTAAATGTGTTAGCAGTAAACACAAAGCAAATTCATACCAGAATTTCACGCTCTTATTTAAAAACTTAGCTTACTGAATAAGTCAGTAAGATTCTATTAAAACTGTTGTCTTAACACACGGTTCTCCAAATGAGTCAACTACATGGAAGAAACAATGTTTGAAAAGTGGTTATAATTTGATCTTGAATTCAGTTAGGCCAATTTAATTAACACTATTTTGCTAAGCCTAAATAAGTCACCAATTTTCCAGGCCAATTTCGCTTGTACATATATATAATTCAAGCGTTTTTATCACGAGTTCTCTTATGCTGCTTTCTGATTTCACTTTCTAGTTTTAATTCTCATGGCGCTCCACGAATTGAAATTTCTATGAAAAAGGACAACCAAATAAAATTGTGGTGTCTTTATTTGACTGCTATTCATTCTATTGTTTATTCATATAATATTTCTTATAAAACCGACAAGACTATGAGGCATTGTTTGAGAAACAAAATAATTTAGAAAAGTGGCTTTCCTATTGGTTGAGAATCACAAACTATGGGATGTAAGTGTGAACTACCTTTTCTTAAGAAGTACGAACTTCTAGTGAAAGAGATTTTCCTCTTGAATGGAAAACGACATTTTTGTGAATGCCATCAACTCTTTTCAGAAACAACAACTCGTTAAAAACATACTACTATATATACATATATTTCAACGTAAGTTGTATTCAAGTAACATGATAACAACGCTAACGTTAAATCTGCTGATTTGTTTGAGACGTGGGATCGTTGTAAGCAGGAACTTCTGTCACCACAAACACTCTTGACGTTAAAATGCATGTTGGATAAACTCATAGTAAACAACGAAGGTATAATTTTGATTTAACTAATTTCCCCACAACAGGGGTATATGTAAGTAGATTCGATCTAGTCGGATTAAAAGTTTCACAAATGATAATCTCTATATTTTTATGAATCGATTAGAAATAAATTCAGTTTCGTTTCTTTAGTAAAACAATTCGAAACTCTATCGGTTACATGTCGCAGGATTTGGTTTATTTTGATTGGATGTCTTTATTGGTAAGACTGTGTGCTTTTGTAGCTCTTTGTATCTCGTTACACGTATTCTTAACCCTTTTACGTCTCTACAAAAAAATCCACTGGATTCAAATAAACATAAACAAAATCCTATTAGTGTTAGTAGTTGTACATGCATTTACATATTGGTGAATATGGTAGACCCTATCAGTACGCTTAGAGAATCTTCCTGTTTTTGTAATGAATCACAATCTTCCTGTTTCTATCTCAGGTTAACCTGAAGATGACCAAAGAAGGTCGAAACGTTGTTTTCTGCTTTATTTTGGTTAAAGTGTTAATACCCGTACCAGCCGTTCTGAGATACATTTTTATTTAAAGTAGGTTTCTCGTCATCACGAATCTGTCTGTTTGTATTTACAGTGCCTTTTAAAGGTAGAACAGAGTGGAGAGGGTTTAGAAGACATAGAGAGTAAAATGGACACATGTCTACATCAAACTCCACCTGGTTACCCGTCAAGAAACAACGCTAAGGGAATTAAAGTTGTAAATAAACCTTCATCAGGACAAGAATTTCCTTCTTTTGAAGCGATGACGGAGAAAATGTCATGCTTATCTGGAAGGTTAGAGGCAACATAGTCGAATTTCATTAATCAAAGTCAATACATTCATTCAAAGCTTTAGCATAGTGTTAAGAAAATGAGACTAACATTAAACCTCATGTCGATATGTGCCGATAATAGTTATTTTAAGACATCTGTTGAGAGGACTGCTTATCGTTTCATGAGAGGATATTAAAAAAAGGAAAACACTTTTAGTAAATTAAATTATTTTATTATTATAAAACTATGTTCAGAAATTGATAAATATGATTCAATAAGGTATAATTTTATCCAAAAATATAACATTTTTGTGTTTTTTGTTTATTTTACAGAAAAGTTAAATTAGGCTATCTGTCTAAGATGGGGCATTGAACTTACAATTTTAGCGATGTAACACCGTAAATTTACCTCTGACTCACCGGAAGACAATGTTGTTAAAAGCTTTTTAAATCTTTTCTGTTATCATTCTGTGATACGTTGTATTCATTACGAGTTGATCTCAGTCAGTGGCATGATGACCCCTGGCGGAACAGTGGTAAGTTTACGAACTCAAGGCGCTAAAAACCGGGGTTCGATTCCAATGATGGACGGAGCACATGGTTCAATATGACTTTGCTCCAATTAAAAACAATGCAACAATAGCCTAGCTTAAAAATTTTTCATCAAGTGTGTAGTTTATATATTTTTTAGTTGGTCGTCCAATTAGGGAACTATTTCTTTACGTAATCAATTCATTAGAACCGTTTTCACCTGCAGGTGGGTGACTGAGGGCGATTCTACTGAGCGTGGGACACTACCTCAAACATTAGCAGGTTCAAACTACTGCTCAAAGGAAAGTCTGCCTTCAGTGTCATCCTTCAATACTTCAGGGGTCCTGGACAATATTTCAAGTTCTTCGCCAACGAAAAGCATTGACGGTCACTCTAATGATGAATCAGAAATTCAATCAGGCTTGTTGGGGTTTGGAGAAAAGGAAGTTGTAGTAGTTTATCTCTTTCGGAATGCTCCTCCCATTCAGAGCGTGGAAGCGATGACCTGTCACGCGCCACTGTGGAAGAGAACTATTCCTTTGATAAATTGTCTGCTGCCCAACATTCATTTAGTATGTCAGTTGGTCATCAGGATGGAATTGACGTGCGTTATTCAACCCAAGATGAAGACAGAGAAGCAACAAACAACGTTGAACAGCGCACGTTGACCGAGACTGCTAAAATAACTTCTCGTGAGGAACATACGTTCAAGGCAGTACAAAATGTGAATGACGTCACTATTTCAAACTTGTCTGAAAAGAGTAGAGACTTGAAAACCTGGGAGCCAATAGAGGACAATAGATCCTCTGCTAAGATCCAAACTTTATTAACACCTGTTCAGCAAACGGAAGACAGTAGCGAAACGTCAGGACGAACTGCTACTTCTGTGAAACGGAAAGCTTGTAAAGAGAATGACGAATTCGCGACACCACCTTCGCCTCGTACTAAACAGTTTCTTCGGGAAAATAATTTTAAGTCGTGTTCAGCGCCATTGTTACAATTACGGACTAATTATTTGGAGCCAAGGAAGTCGCCTAGTGCCCCTGCTTCTCCTGATGACGTCAGGTGCCTCCAGGATACGACGCTCGAAGAAAACACGGTAAGGTTTTAACAGATTTCTATTGGAGGAATATGGAACATACAGTCAGATATATTATTCGTATGTCAGGAAATATTAGAAAAAATGAACATCATATACTAACTAGTTTAAAATAAATTAAAAGTTTGTCAGTAGCGTTGCTTTTCTTTGTCATTAAAAAACAAACAACAAATGCAAAAATATTTATTTTGGTATGTCGATATACCGTACAATCCCGGAAATAAAGCTAGATTTATTATGTTCGTTTGGTTTTCGAATTTCGCGTAAAGCTATACGAGGCTTATCTGCTCTAGCCGTCCTTAGTTTAGCAGTGTAAGAGAAAGGAAAAGCAGCTAGTCATCACCACCCACCGCCATCTCTTGGGCTATTCTTTTACTACCGAACAGCTAGCCATGCTGGGCTAAGATTAATTTAAACAAAAAAACAAACAAACTGCGCAATGTTTCTTTAAGTTCATTTTTAAAACTTTACACTGAGACCAGAGAACAATTAGTTACAAGTAAGAAAACTTGAAACAGTGTTAGAGTGAGTGTTAGGAACTCGTGCTTTATCACTATATTCCAGTCTTATGATAATTATATAAGTGGTAGATCAAGTTCTATTTCAAGCTGTGACAGACATGCGACATAAGGTGTGGACTTGGGTGGACACACTATATGATTTTTTTTTTTTTTTTTGGAATTTCGCGCAAAGCTACACGAGGGCTATCCGTACTAGCCATCTTTCATTTAGCAATGTAAAACTAGAGGGAAGGCAGTTAGTCATCACCACCCACCATCAACTCTTGAGCAACTCTCTTCCCAACGAATAGTGGGATTGATCGTAACACTGTATTGTCCCCACGGCTGAAAGGGCGGGCGTGTTTGGTGTGAAGAATATTTGAATTCGCGACCCTCGGGTTACCCAGGCCCTCATTTTAGGAATATTCATCGTTAAAAACATGTCCAAAAGGTTTTACTTAAACCATGTATGCTAATTGTTGTATTGAATACATGTTTGAGACGTACTCTGTTATGTGGAAGAGAAAAATCTTTGATATGCACGTTGGATTATGGATTTATACAGATATTAAACAGTTAATGTTTTCAAACTACAAACAAAATTATCCGTTCATTAAAAGGGTTCAAAGTCATAGAATCAGTCTTCCTATTAACACACATACATAAATAATGTGAAATAGAAAGGAAACTAATATAGCGTGCAATCGATCAAAGTTAAATGGCTTTTAATCTATTCTATTCATTAGACGTTTGGTACACTGAGTCTGTGAAACATGATATTATATGAACACTTTCTGAAAGTTACAAACAGGCTAAAAGTATGTACTGAGCTTGCTTGGTAGTGGTATTATAATAAAATATCGCTCAAGCATTGTTTCAGCCACAAGTTTGATAAATATCGTTTTTCATCTGTGTTTCCTTTGTTGCACGATTGTTTAGAAGTGCACCATTATGTTTGAACATTTTTTGTTAGTCTGTAGAAATAAAATTTTCGGTAAGTTTGTAAAGTCAAGGATATCGAAAGGTTAAAAAGGTTTAGAAAATTATATCTGATTGTCGAGAAAATCCAAGCAATACAAAAATGGTTACACATTTGTTTGTAATTTTTGTTGTTATTGCTTTCTTTTGTTTTGTGAGAAGTGGTTTTAAACCTGTTTTGTTTCTCGTGCAGGACGTTTTTCTATTTCTATGTATATAACTGCCTTTAAATCTCTATAATTATGTACTTAGAAACATATATATATATATAAAGATATACTCTCGAGGGTTGTTTTAACTTGACTGTTTACCAGTATATATTTATCAGATTTAATGGGTCTACTACACCGACTGGTGCAGTAACAAAATATATGGTTTAACTGAATAGCTGAAGTAAAATAATTACATTAACCTTGCAGGGGCTCAACACTGCTTACCTGTAAGTTGTCTTTATGTAAATTATTTATTTTCCGCTATCTAGTGATATTCATTATTCATACAGGAATCTTTAGCAAGCTCATCCTAAATTTGTTGTTGAACTGCTACTTGTAACGCCATCTAGAGTTAGTAATAGTTATTACATCAGCTAAATCAAATGCAGAAAAATAATTTAAAACGTTGTTACCCAGCATGCACTGTAATGAACTGATATTAACGCAATAATAAGTAATGTTCTAATGATTGAGAAACGGAAACCCGAGTTTGTAAACTTTGTTCATCTAAGAAAATGTGTGCACGACTGAAGAACTGTACCATTTTGAAACTGAAAAAAAAACACCCGATTAAAACCCACGGTCGAAAAGAATATTACACTATACCGATTTAAAATGAGAAACCGATAGTTTGGAAGACACTTTGTTTTGACTTTTGACTTTTTAAGTAAATAAATTTCACTATCAATAAAGAAAGTACGATATTTTTTTAAACCGGGATCATATAACATGGCTGCCATCAGTATAACTTTTTATAAATCTAAACTACACGAATTGATCAGTAAGGAAGACGTGGCGCTACTACACATGACGATTGTCATTTCTTTAAGAGAAGAAAAAGTTAGCGAGGCGTATATGTTTGTCATGAGATCGATTATGAATAGATTATTCACTATAGAAAATCAAGATAACGCGGAATTGAAGCATAAGAAAGAAAAAACAGGGTTATCGACCCTTCCCATAACTATAAGCATTGAACAGGGATCAAAGCGTGTCCTGACATTTCACACGCTCTTAAACTCTTAAATTATTACCCCGAAATTTAACCTTTGACCACTACGTTTTATGAATAATATTTATTAATTCATAAACTGCTTTCATTGCTGCGTCAGAGTTCATTGGATTACCTTTTGTTTGGAGGGGGGGAGGAGATAAGATTCGTGTCTGTTCAGACGTTGTTATGTTGGAATACTGAGGAGAGAAAAGCCCTGATGCTATATTTTATTTATTTCATATAATACACCGTGCATCACTAGGCCTAACGTATCTGATTAAATAAAAACGAAAAACAGAGCACACTGGTTTTTATTTAGTTTTTGTATCAATCTTAATTCGTCAAATTACAGATTTGATTTGTTTGTTTGATGTTAAGCACAATACTACACAATGGGCTCTTCGCTCTGTGCCCATCAATGGTATTGATATCCGAATTTTAGCGTCATGAGTCCAGTGAATTACCACAGAATAGCGCAGTGTATTACGCCTATTGTTGGTTTCACTGCTTTGCCAGCTTTCATTTGTTCACGCATGTCTTTACAAATGGGTTAGAGACAGGTATTTCCCAGAAAATACATGACGTTACTTCCTTTTTGTAATTAGTTCATCTTTTATAGCACAACGGGTTTGTTTGCGCCACCTTTTTGTGATGTAAACGTGTACAAACACACTGACATGTACAAATGAATGCATAAATTATCAATTACGCCACTTATTATATGGGCAAGACTTAAAGTGCTCTTTGTTGTCGAGATTTGGGTATGAAAAACTCAAAGTGTTCGTAACTGTTTAGTTTTTTTTTTAATTTCACGCAAAGCTACACGAGGGTTATGTGCGCTAGCTGTCCCTAATTTAGCAGTGCAAGATTATAGGGAAGATAGATAGTCATTACCACCCATCACCTACTCTTGGGCTACTCTTTTACCAACGAATAGTGGGATTGGCCATCACATTATAACGCCCCACGGCTGAAAGGGCGAGGATGTTTGGTGTGACGGGGATTCGAATCCGCGACCCTCAGGTAATGAGTCGAGTATCTTAACCACCTGGCCATGCCATGCCCGTAACTGTTTAAATAATTGTCTGTTGTTGCACTAGAATCTAAGAGCTTCGGTGATTTAACCACACTGTTGTTGACTGTACGAAAGTAATAAATCAGAATATAATCAGTTGAAACCAAAGTTACTCAAGTGATTCTTTACGTTTTATTTTAAGGCAAAATTTTCATGTGAATTGTATCCTGTTTTTTTTTATACAATTAAATGTGATCATAGTGAGAGAGAAAAAAATGAACAAACGCCAGCACATATTCCATAAAAACATAGGTGAACAGTTTCTACAAAATGCACGTAGGTCTCTAGTTTCTCTCGAGCTAAATGTTACACGTACGTGAACATAAGTTCTTTAAATGTGCGTGTACACGAGGGATATCTGCGCTAGCCGTCCCTGATTTAGCAGTGAAAGACATCACCCACCGACAACTCTTTGGCTACCTTTTTCCAAAGAATGGTGTGATTGACCCTCCCATTATAACGCCAGCGATGAGAGGCGAGCATGTTTTGTGGGATGGAGTTTGCGAGTCGAGCGCCATAACCACCTGGCCATGCAAGGCCTCTTTCTGTTTTGAACTGTTTGTTGTTCTACACTGAACTGTGGAAATAAAACGTTTCTTACTTCGATTTGTTTTGTACGTGGTTTTGTAATTGCCTCTGGAGTTTGACTGAACCCGTGGAAATTCTGTATTGTTCTTGAGTTCCAATGGCGAGACCTTTCACCCTTTATGTTTGAACTTAAATGTATCGCTTGAAGACATTCGATTTGTTTGTTTGCAGTGAATCGAACCTCGGATTTTAGTGCTGTAAGTCCGTAAACTCAACGCTGTTCTTCCAGAGGACAAGACATTGGGGAACATAGTTGCGTTTTCTACGTCACGTGAACGGTATTTTTAAGAACTATATTTATAGATAGGTTATACATTCACCGATTTTGGTGGTAAAACCTGTTATTTTATCATGTTATTATAAAAGTTACCTAGGCAGTGGTTATGTGCATGATTTAGTGATAGAGTGCCGCCCTTTGGAGGAAGCGTTACGCCCTTTGCAATATTGCCCTACTAATGTTACGAAAACTCCCAGCATGCCAGATTTTACTGTAAAACGTGTTTTTTGACGTCATTTGCCTGTGGCTGAAAAAGGGTGTCCCATAAATCTTTACCCATATGGAAGACACACATTGTATTCTTAAAGTGAAACAAACACATTTATAATGTCCGTCGTATGAATTTCAATAAAAAAAAATACCCTGATGGCACAGTGTACCAAAAATTGATTTGTATAGGGTTGTTTATGGTATGTAGTTTGAATAATAAATAGGTTAAAAATGAAATGTGTATTTTCTCTTACGGTCCAGACTTCTGGGACACCCTGTAAATTCGCGCCTTTATTAAGCAGGAACTTGTAGCTATATTTTTTGCAAAACTTTATCAATAAGGTTTCGTATAAAGCACCTTTGGTAGTATTAAAAGTAAATATACGCATTAATTAGTGTGAGAAAACGTTTAACTTCACATGAAAAGTGTGATAGGTGTAAAGAGATTCCGGGGCCAACAACTGAGCCCAAGTCCTTTCTCCAAAGAACTAGTTATCTCGATAATTTTGGTATATTTGTAACGGAATGCACCTTATTGTTCTGGATAGCTCAGTATTAGAGCATTGGTCTCTTTCCTCAGAAGTCCTAGGTTCATGTCCCGACTAGATTGTTTATCATCTTCTTGCAGTATTTAATGTGTGCTCCATTGAATAGAACACACATGTTTAAATGTAAACCAGTGGCTCAATGATCTTCATTTAAATTACGTTTTAGATATTGAAAAATATTATTATTTTTTATTTCTATTTTGAAATGTTCATATTTGATCTTTGGATTATTGTTTCTCAGTATGTGTTTCTCTTACTCTTGTTCTCTCTTTCTCTCTGGTATTTGGGTGTATTTATTTGTATACCCAGTAGGGTCAGGTACACTAGACTTCTTCCTCCTTCCATGACTTTGTTGGAGTGGCCAGATTAATATATATTTCGATTTAAATACAGAATGGCTGGAGTGATATCATAAATTTAGTCAGGTCCTTTTCAGGACAATGTCCATTTATATTGTTCTTTGATTTATTTGTTATTATTAATTAATAAGTCTGGAACGTAGGTGGCCTGTTTTATTTTATCTGTATTCTACTACTACTACCATTATTATTATTTTAAATGATTTTGTCTTAATAATCTAATGTATATATTTAACGGAGAAAGATGTTTAGGTCTCTCTTCATTATATATGTAATACCTGTCTAGTTCACATAACAACTCATTTTGTCGCCAATTTTTATCAAAATATTTTATTGTTTTCTGTAGAAGTCTATCTGGTATTGTTTGTGTATTTGAATAATTGTACATGAACTTTGATGAAGTGGTCTTAGGTACTCTGTATGCTGATGTAATTAGTGTATTCTGTAATGTTTGGAGTTTGGTTTGTATTTGTTTTACACTTACATTGATCCATGCAGCAGCTGCATAGTATATTACAGGTCTTATGTATGTCTTGTATATTTTACTGATGTTTTCTGGTGTTGTTCTGTAGTTTTTACCAGTTAGACTCCTAGCATAGTTTATTCTTCGCCAAATTTTAGTTTTTATGTTATTTACATGTTATATCCATGTAAGTTTCGAATCATATGTTAACCCTAAACATTTTACAGATGTATCAGTTTAGAGAAGCTTTCCGTTCATGTAGATCTGAGGTTGAACTTTTTGATGTTTCGTTGATTCTGAAAATATTACTAATTATGTCTTCGCTGTGTTTATTTTAATTCTATATTTTTCACAATATTCACATAATCTATTTAGTTGTTGTTGTAAGTTAGTGGTTGCTATTTCTGGTGTAGGTGCACTTTTCCAAATTGCTACATCATCAGCGAACTGAGACGCGTATCCATGGTTTGGGTCTTTGAGTGACATATTATTTACATACATGATGAAGAGAATAGGACTAACCATCCCTCCTTGAGGGACTCCAGCTTCTGGAGTAAAGAACTCCGAGAAAGTTCCCTCTATGTTTATTCTACATTTTCTATTTTCCAAAAAGTTAGATAACCAGCGAATAATTCCTCGCGGTAGTCCCATTTTATACATACAGAACCGAAGACCATTGTGCCATACAGTGTCGAATGTTTTCTCGATATCGAGGAAGCAGGCGACAGTGCATTCTTTTTTTATTAAAGCTGTTTGTTATTGTTTCAGTTAGCCTAATTAAGTGATCTGTTGTTTGTCTATATTTTCTAAATCCGTTTTGTTCTTCTGGTAATTTTGAATTAATCTCCAAAAATGTGGAGAGTCTATTGCTTATTATTCTCTCGAGAATTTTGCCTACACAGCTGGTCAGGCTGATCGGTCGATAACTGTTTGGTTTATTGGCTGGTTTTCCTTCTTTGTGGAACATTAAAATATTAGCTTGCTTCCAAGAAACTGGGATGTATCCAGAGTATAGAGATAAGTTAAATATGGCTAATAGGTGGTCAAATAATTTTGGAGTGCCTTTTTTGAGAATAATTGTTTGTATTCTATCATTTCCCGGTGCTTTGTTTTTCGTATTTTTGATTGCTTGTTCAGGTTCATTTAGTTTGATTTTTTTTGGTGAGTAGTTAGGTATTGTAGTCATATGTATTGTTAGTTTTGCTGTTTTTAATGTTGACTGGAAAGTGTGGTTTATATAATTCTTGTTCCATGATAATTAAATGGAGTTTGAAATGCCCGCCAATTGTTCTTTAGGAACACATTCAGTCTTTTCTTATGCTCCCAGTGTAAGTTATGGCGCAAAAATACAATATTGTCAATCAACGTAAGGATTTCAGTATTATTTATAGCTCTATATACAACATCGGTTACCCATACACTAATCCCGATCAACCCCGAATATCAGTATATTTATCCTGAACAGCACCGATTATCCGTTCACTTACCTTGAACGATACTGATTAATTATCAGTTTGGCCCAGCATGACCAGGTGGTTAAGGCGTTCGACTGGTTATCTGAGGGTCGCGGGTTCGAATCCCCGTCACACCAAACATCTTTGCTCTTTCAGCCGTGGGGGCGTTATAATGTGATGGTCAATCCCACTATCCGTTCGTAAAAGGGTAGCCCAAGAGTTGGCGGTGGGTGGTGATGACTAGATGCCTTCCCTCTTGTCTTATACTGCTAAATTAGGGACGGCTAGCGCCAGGGACGTAGCCAGAAATGGCCATTGGAGGGTTTAGTTTGAGTGCTTGATGCAAGCACCGCAGGCGCGAAGCCATGCTAGGGGGTCCGGGGCATGTCCCCGGGAAATTTTTTAATAAAAACATAAAAAAAAGCCTGAATTATGCATTCTGAAACCACCTTTTGGCAAATTTCAGAATGGCACACTGAGGTGTTTGTCTTATTTGTTTAATCACAAATAAATATAGAGTCATATATATATAATATATAACTTAAAGTTATCAGGCCCATCAAAGTAGGCCTACAGTCCTGTCATCAACATATAAAATACAGAGCCACTCAGGAGAGTGCAAAATATATGTATGGTGTCTATAATCTGTATTCAAATATCATGGACAGTGTATGTTCAGATTTCCTGGATTTCAAGAATTAACTTCACAAATAAACAGTAGGTGGCACCGTGGCAGGCTGACAGCACCATTGTACTAACCTAGTACCATTGGCGCTATCTATAGTGAATGATTCACTATAGATGACGCCAATGGTACTGTGAATGTGCGGTAACAAACAGAAGTTGCGATAAACAATCATTCTCTTTGTCAAGCCTCAAAAACCAAAAGACAGTGCATGGGTTCTTTAAACCCATTCAGGAGGCTGAACCTGGTCAATCTGCTGCAGCCAATCAGGTTGAATCAGAATTATCAACTGAATTGTCAGAGCCATCACCGTGACCTTCTACCAGTGCTGCCACTACCACCTCAGGTCCAGTCTGGGACATTGGAAATTACATTTCTGATGATGTTAGCATTGGTAAACAGGTAAGTCGACTCCTCATTATATTAATTTTGTATTAAAAAGCATACAAACACTCAGCATCGTTGGCTTCCACAGTGGATATGGCTATTCTACAGCCAACATGCAAAGAATGCTTTCTGCAAGTACTTCTGTCTTTTTGCTACTGATGGTGCTGGTGTTGGAAGCCAGAAATTGGGACAACTACTGAAATTTCCATACACAAACTGGAAGAAGACTGTTGAAGACTTCAAAGCACATGAATTGAAACAGTACCACCAAGACAGCAAAGAAAAAGCTAACAATTTTATACAGGTCGTAAACACAAGTTCATCTGTACACTTGCAGCTTGATGCAACTTACAAGCAAGAAATTGAACAGAACTGGAATGCCTATTATTGATACTGTATTGCTGTGTGGGAGACATGGTTTATCTTTGAGGGGAAAATATGATTCTGGTCCAATGTTTATTGGTGAAACTGATGAGGAGCCCATCAATAATGATGAGAATTTTCGGGCAATTTTGCGCCACAGGGCAAAGGGTGATATCAAGCTTTCAGCAACCCTTAAGAGTAGAAAGAGGAATGCTACGTATCTGAGTCCTCAAATTCAAAATGAAATCATCAATACCTGTAATACTCATGTTATTGATGCTTTGGTCAACAGGGTTAATGCTGCAAAGTGTTTCTCAATACTAGCTGATGAAACAACAGATATTTCAGGCATTGAAGAATTTTTGCTGTGTTTTAGATATTTGCATGCCAATGACAACTCTGTTGCAATGAGAGAAGCGTTTTTGCAATTTATACCTGTTTATGATGTGACAGGCAGGAACTTGGCTGATGTTGTCATAACCGATCTGACGAAATATGGTATTGATGTTGCTTACCTGCGAGGACAAGGATACGACGGTGCTGCCTCTATGAATGGGAAATTCAATGGTGTCCAGAGACACATAACTGATAAATTCCCACTTGCATCCTACGAGTATGTACACTGCAGTGCCCATTCCCTAAACTTAGCAATTACTGATGCTTGTAAAGAAGTTCCAACCTGTGCGAAATTGTATGAGAGTAATTTCTAGCATTGAAAACTTTCTCAATACACCCAAACGAAAGCAAGTTTTGGCTCTTTCGGTGGAGAATAAAGCACCTGAATCGAAAAAAAGGTTTGAAAGGTCTCTGCCCCACCCTGTGGGTTGAGAGGCATGACTCAGACATTGTCTTTCTAGAATTAATCCATGCAGTTGCAGATGCCCTTGAGGCCATATCAAGTTGGCAAGACAGAGATTCTGCCACGCAAGCCAATCAATTGTTGTGTTCTATAACACAGCCAGAATTCATCATCACTCTACTTACCATTGCTTAATTGTTTTCCTTTAGTTTACCTCTGTGTAACTTACTGCAGCAACAAAACATTGATTTAGGTGCTGCGATGCATCACGCAGAAATAGTGGAAGATTTAATCCATTCACTGAGAAATAATACTGTGAATGAATTTAACAGCATTTTCTGTGAGACTCAAACTCTGAGTAGTTAGCTTCAAATTGACATCATAATGTCAAGGCAGGCTAAAAACAGATGTACCGTGTTAACCCACAAACCACTAGACCTGAGGAGTACTTTCGTATTGTTGTATTTGTACCATTTGCTGATCACTTTCTTTCACAAATATGTGACCGTCTGTCCAGTCACAAAACTCTCCTTACAAACTTCATGTGTCTACTGCCATCAGGATGTATCACAGAACGGTCAGAACCTACAGCACAACAATGTGACAAAATTAAAGAGTTGGTCAATATATACAAGGCTGACATTGACAGCACTTCACTAGCGGCAGTAGGTGAACTTAGGGTTGGTACAAATCACTTACGAACAACAGACCAAAAAATGTCAAAGATGCATATGCAATGTGCAATACAGAAATGTTCCCAGTCATTTCTAGACTGTTGAAAGTATTTGTCAAGCTGCCTGTGTTAACGAGCTCAGTGAAGCGTTCGTTTTCAACTCTCAGAAGACTCAAAACGTATTTGAGAAATTCCACCACTGAAGATCGATTAAATGGCCTGGCCTTATTATACATTCACCGTGATATTAAAGTTGAACCAAACTGTGTTGTAGATGTCCTGGCAAGAACGAACAGACGTTTGAGCCTTTCATAGATATTCGATTGTATTTCTCTAGTTCTGACAAAACTTGCTGTACACGAATCTTTACGAAACTTCACAGGGGACAATTGAACTTGTCTAAAACGTTTGGGTCCATGGGGGTGTTTTAACCTCACCCCCCCTCATTGGCTACGCCCCTGGCTAGCGCAGATAGCCCTCGTGTAGCTTTCCGCGAAATTCAAACCAAACCAATTGTTATTTAGATAATAATATTTGCACCACTGACTTAGAACTATTGGTCATCGTTTAGAACGTAATCTATACAAGTATGTAGCTAGTCAATGAATTTAATATCATGTTTGGAAGCTCAGTTCCAAGAGGTTGCAAAGTATGATTCCCATCATGTTGGATAAATGCGTTGGAAGGTCACATGAAAATCTCCTCCTTGTGACCAATGATCTTGCTCGACTACATCAAAATGGTTCTTCTAGCAACGTTAACTGTATTTTTGTCCATATTAGTTTTAGAAAGCGAATAACATCCAAAAAAGCCTAACTCACATATTCGAATGTTTGTTCTTATTTTAACAGAATCTACTTACAGTGTATACAGTTTATAGATATACATGTTTTAACTTCGGGTTCCAGAATTTATGCGTGTACTTAGATTTCGCGTAGGACAATCTCGGAAATCTCACTTTGTTTACCTTGGAGAAGAGGAGTGAAAGCTGTTTTCGTAAGCGTGTCGTGGAAATTGTATGGAGTTCTTAGAAAAGTCGGGCATCATTTGAGTTATGGAAATGTTTATTTACTGTGCTGTAACAGAAAAGGTGGATTTATTTAATCGATTCTTTCTATTCTCGAGAGTCTAAAAGTACTACTTTTCACAACTATTAAGTTTTCTAAACATTCTCACTTCGTCTCTAGATAATTTTCAACAAATAGAAACATCCATTCAGTGCGAAAATAATTTACAAAACGAACACTAGATGTCGACTTAATTTTATTTCCATATTTTCTTTATCACATTTCCATACAATTGGTCTCCTACTAACTTCAGCTTCATTCATCTTTAAAAGAAAAGAAAATGATCAGGAACCTGTAATTAATTACTTCAGTTGTTCTAAATCACCAACTCTGCTCGATGTGTCGAATAAATTACGCCACTAATGTTAGAACGCATAATGTGTGTGTTTTGTTATAGGGAAAGCAAAGGCATGATTTTGGAGTTATAAATCTGACGGTCGCGGGTTCGAATCCCCGTCGCACCAAACATGCTCGCCCTTTCAACCGTGGGGGGCGTTTTAAATTGACGGTCAATCCCATTATCCGTTGGTAAAATAGTAGCCCAAGAGTCGGCGGTGGGTGGTGATGACTAGCTGCTTTCCCTCTAGTCTTACACTGCTAAATTAGGGACGGCTAGCACAGATAGCCCTCGAGTAGCTTTGTGCGAATTTCAAAAAAAAACAAAACTAACGCAGATAGCCCTTGAGTAGCTTTGCGCAAATTCAAAACAAAACCGTTGACTTACCGCTGCACCAGCGGGGAATAGAATGCAGACAACCAATACTTTAAATTGAAAATAACATCTTTGGGTTGCAGGTTTTGCATACTATTGTACTCTTATATTACACGAAAAAAATTATTTTTTTAGATTTAAGAACGTTAACACTTAAGAAGTTTTCGTAAATATAATATCCATAAACATATTTATACCTGGTAAGAATATGCACCTGGGAAAATTTTTTTTATTGAATTTAAGAACGTTGACGATTTAATACCTATATAGAAATATATATCTATTTTGCACCTTCGGAAAAACAAAAGGAAAACCTTTTTTTCTTTGATTTAAGAACACTAAAACTTAAAAACTACATTGATGAATAATTTGGCCCTACACAATTTTGGATAAATTGCTATCCAAAAATCAATAAAAATGCTATGATATTAAGTGTAATTTCTTTGCTTGTTTTATAACAAAGCCACATCGGGATATCTGTTGTGTCCACTGAGGAGTTTGTTTGTTTGTTTGTTTTAAATTTCGCACAAAGCTACTCGAGGGCTATCTGTACTAGCCGTCCCTAATTTAGCAATGTAAGACTAGAGGGAAGGCAGCTAGTCATCACCACCCACCACCAACTCTTGGGCTACTCTTTTACCAACGAATAGTGGGATTGACCGTAACATTATAACGCCCCCACGGCGGAAAGGGCGGGCATGTTTGGCGCGACGGGGATGCGAATCCGCGACCCTCAGATTACGAGTCACATGCCTTAATACGCTTGTCCATGCCGGGCCCCACTGAGGGGAATCGAACCCTTCATTATAGCGTTATAAATTCGTAGACTTACCGCTGTCGCACCAGAGAAGTGAAATTTCTTTATCTCCTTTCTGGAATTCGTCTTAAGACCTGAGAAAGTATAAAACTGTACATAGAAAGTTTTATAAGCGTATGCAGAACTTATATAAAACAGTATTCACAACAGTAACAAGTATATATAACAGTACACCAGCCTTAGTCGTATGATGGCATTTCTGGGACACCTAAGGCTTGTTTCCAAGTGACATGAGTCTGCAAAATTATGTCATGTACATTTAATAAACAGAACAAACTTAAAACAACTGTAGTGGAAGCGCTATTGATTTGTAGCAAACGTAAGTAATTACTGTAATATTATTAGCACGTGTACCTGTCTTGTCTGTCGACAGGGGCGTGATGAAGGAACATCCCACACTGGGTTTACTGCATCTTATGAAAGTTCTCGCGTGTCAGCTAAATTTAGACGTAGCTAACAAACATCCGTCCTTTAGAGAGATGTCGGGTCTTTGATGTTAAATCAACAAAATTACTGCCCTGTTTCCTAGAGAAAACATTCGAGATTGAAACATGAAAATTCCCAAAATACAAGGAGTTTAACATTCGCTGTCAGAGATCTGTATAACTTAAGCTCTTATAGAAATTGAATAGTTTTGGAAAAGGAACTTATCTGTATATATGCTACAAAGATTTAATAGTCAGTATTTAAATATTTATGTAAAGTATTACCAAATAATGTTGTAAAATGTATAGCATTAATTTAGTTCAAAGCAACTGAGAGTTAATATATATACATTTCTGGAAGTCGTCTTATGTTTTTATCAATAGATTCATAATTATGTACAGTTAAACTATAACTTAAATGCATGCGTTTAAATTAGGCTTAACGTGTAATTTTGTTGCCAAAGTGTTAGGCCTGGTGAGGTCTAGTGCCTAACGTGACGGAATATGAATCTGAGAGTTTACGGTTTCGCACCCTTTCAACGTGCTTTAAGTTTTACGCTGTGCGATTTGGATTGTTTGGGAGTTAATGATAGCTGCTGTTGGTTACCTACGTTTGTATAGTGTTAATTCACAACTTAAGTTTCCGTTTTCTATATTTATTTGAAACTATTCGCGGATGCAGATTGTGGGAACTAGTATGATCTGAGTGATATGTTATTCATCGTTTCGAAGTACGTACTGGTTCAGTATACTTGAACTGTGTGTAAACTTTATTGAAATAGTTTCCATAAGAAGAACGTTAGAGGTGAAGTGTCTACACAGAATATTGTAGATAAGTAGTGATTTTGTGTAAGTAACGCAGATGTTTGTCAGTGATTTTGTGTAAGTAACGAAAATGTTTGTCAGTGATTTCGTATCAGTAACGCAGATGTTTGTCACTGATTTTGTGTAAGTAACGCAGATGTTTGTCAGTGATTTTGTGTAAGTAACGCAAATGTTTGTCAGTGATTTTGTGTCAGTAACGCAGATGTTTGTCAGTGATTTTGTGTAAGTAACGCAAATGTTTGTCAGTGATTTCGTATAAGTAACGCAAATGTTTGTTCCAAGAAATTAGGAATTACCCAAATGGTTTGTAAAATGGGGAGAGCAGAGAAACTACAATAATAAACTTACAATTATTTCTTATACTGCAAGAGGATTCTGTAAAATTAAAATCTATAGATTAAATACGCCTACTTTGCATGTTTGCTTTTATACGTATCGAATTTAGAAAACTTGCCCAATTTGAGGATTTTGAGTAGTTATGTAGTTTTTAGTTACGTCACAATGAATATTTCCTTTTTTTAAAACTAAACCCATCACTGGACAACACTCTTCCTGGGTAACATGTGAGTTGAGGTCAACATAAAATATCTTTGTAGTTTTCATTTTACTTCTTGAGCTAAATATGGTTCGGATTGATGTGTGAATGTCATTAATCACGTGCAGGAAGAAAATGACGTATTTTCATACATAGTATAATCTCACGAGCCCTTACTTGTGTTAGCTTGCTAAAAATAAACAAACCTATTATCGTAAGATATATATATATACAGCTACATTCTGGGAAAAAAAACACATTTACATAAGAACCTTTCAATCGCAATATTCTTGTTATATTTTCCATGTTTTACGTTAAACCAACAACTGAGTACTTCTCAAGAATTTATTGTATTTATGCACGCGACTTTTCCCGAAGCGTAATGTTCTGTAGCTGTTAGTAATTATTTGAAACGTCATTTATTCTATACAGCTAATGGCATGACTCAGTTTCCTGAAGATTTAATGTGTTTCTTCACGCAAAACAATGACTTGAAAACAAATTTCCACTCTGAAATTTCTTCTGTTTTTTTTTTAAATATTAAATAGGTTTTAAAAAGTCTTTCACTGTCAGGCTTCGCATAACTGAAGTCAACCAGTTATTGTCATGTCCCATTTTTCGTTTCACATCTGACATGATTTTAAATGTTGCTTAAAAATAAGTCTTGTCACTGGACAACTGACCTTTTTTTCTTTTCTTTCTTCTGGCACTCAAACGTTTTCAGCCAGCAGAACACGATTAGTGACTTAATAACTCTTTTACGCTTATGGCCAGGTGGTTAAGACACTCGACTCGTAATCCAGAGTCACGGGTTCGAATCCCCGTCACACCAAACACGCTCGTCCTTTCAGCTGTGGAAGCGTTATAATGTGACGATCAATCCCACTGTTCATTGGTAAAAGAGTAGCCCAAGAGTTGGCGGTGGGTGGCGATGACTAGCTGCCTTCCCTCTAGTCTTACACTGCTAAATTGGGGACGGCTAACGCAGATAGCCCTCTAGTAGCTTTGCGCGAAATTCAAAAAACAAACAAACTTTCACGCTTCTTGGTAACGTCCAAAGTGAGTCATGCACATACAATCTTATTACGACAAATTTTTATCGTTTTTATCATTTTCTCCTTCTATGGACGAAGCAGTTTACAGATATGGAAATAGACGTATTTGTTTTTAAATAATCTCGTTCAGATATTTATCGAATATGAATCACATCTGTCTGGGTGGTATATAAACATACACATGTGTTTATAAACGGATAATCTGTTAATGATCTTACGTCGTATTTCCTTTTCATACCTTATCTTCCTGAAGGATTTTAAAGCTATGTAATCATACGTGATAGAACAACTGATGAGTAAATGTTATTTTTTAATACATCGGCCATTTGTAATTTATTAAATGTGTTTCTTTGCGTATTCATAGTATATTCCAAACTGCTTGCAGAGTTTAGCTCAATCCTTATATTGACAGCGGTATGAAACAGTTGTTAGTGAAAATGTTAGACTAATATGTCTCCTCGTGTATTTACATTACATTCCAAACACCTGGATTTTAACTCAAGCCTTGTAGAGACTATAGTTTCGAACACTTTATCGTTACGGTGTTAGAATAATGGGTTACCAATGCTTCAAGAACTAATACAGGTGTTGTTATTCGCTCATAAAACTTTCTTATTTTCACACTGTACTGCTGTCGAGCGCGTCCTGGTGGTCAGTGTTGATATCAGACGGAGAATCACTAGTTCGAGCCATGGTGCTAATAAACACTTTTGGCAGTTTCAGTGAATAAGTGAATTAAAAAAAAAAAAACTCACTGCATCCTTTTGTAAGAAAGCGGAAACATACTAACTAGGCTTTTTCGAAAAGACCAGCTACTCGTACAGTAAATTATTAACAAATATTAAGATAAACGAACTGTTGTTGTTGTTGTTGTTGGCGCTAATTCTAAACTGTGATTTTCTCATCAACTGTATATTTAAAAAAAAAGTATTCTTATTACAGAAAGGAAAGAGATGAAAAGAAACATGCAGTTCACGTGTTCTCGTATTTGGAAACATACGCGTAATGAAATTAACTCTGTACTGTAGAAGTGAAACATAGTAATCAAAGCGACAATTAAAATGCGGTTACATTAAAAATGGCACTTTGAGAGCCTAACAAAACACACTTTATTTGATGAGTATTAATTTTAAGTGTAGCAGGACGTTACACAAAATAAACGTTTGTTCATTGAAGACAGAAGCTGTGTCCAAACGTTTGAAAAGAGAGAGAGACACAGTTTTAAAGCACACGCAGATATATATATTAAAGTAACAATTTGATTTGAATCGAAGCTCCAACGAGTGATAAGGCTTTGCTTTTATCTGCCACTATTCTGTGGGATTATAAAGTTGTGGAAACACGAACTTCACACTGACTAAGGACTTTGGTTCAGATGAAGGAGATAGCACAGAAACGTGAAGAACAACATAGAGTAATGCTGTACAGAATAACTGAATGGTTTGTTTTTTTGAAATTTCGCCCAAAGCTACACGAGAGCTATCTGCGCTAGCCGTCCCTAATTTAGCAGTGTAAGGCTAAAGAGAAGGTAGCTAATTATCGCCACCCGCCACCAGCTCTTGAGCCACTCTTTTACCAATGAATAGTGGGATTGATCGTAACGCTATAACGCTCCCACGACTGAAAGGACGAGCATGTTTTGTGTGACAGGGATTCGATCCCGCGACCCTCAGATTACGAATCGAGTGCCTGAACCACCTGGCCATGCCGGGCCTTAAATGAATGGAACAAAACATATCAAATGGTACTGATGAAGTGTTCACTGCTTTGTAACATTACTAAATAGGGTATATTTACTTTTTAGATATCACTGAATAGTGTTCATGGTTTTACAGACTCAGGTATACTCGTCTGAATGATAGAACTCAATAGTGTTTACAGCTTCCATAAATGTTTGAACAGAAATTATGACAGTGAACAGCAAAGCTATAGACAGTGTAGCGTATACAGTTGTGTGAAGACGGCGTAGGTTAAACATAGTGGGTTATTTACATATCGTTACCATGGTGAACTTACAAAACGCCGTAGATATTTTGATCAGTAATGGATTGAAATAATTCGTGTTACTTTTGTTTTAACGTCTATAGCAAACGATAGAATGTCAAAATGTCCTTTGTTCAGTCACGCTGTCTTTAGTGCAAGAATGTTACTTTGTTTAGTCACACAGTATTTAGTGTAAAGATTGTACTTTGTTTAGTCACATTGTCTTTAACGCAAGGATCATATTTTGTTTGGTCACGCTGTCTTTAGTGTAAATACTCTACTTTTATCAGTCACGCTGCCCTTAATGCAAGGATTGTACTTTGTTCAGTCACGCTGTCTTTAACGCAAGGCTCATACTTTGTTCAGTCACGCTGTCTTTAGTGTAAAGATTGTACTTTGCTGAGTCACTTTGTCTTTAAAGATTGTACTTTGCTCAGTCACGCTGTATTTAAAGACAGTACTTTGTTTAGTCACTCTGTCTTTAAAGATTGTACTTTGCTCAGTCACGCTGTATTTAAACATTGTACTTTGTTTAGTCACGCTGTCTTTAAAGATTGTACTTTCTTTAGTCACACTGTATTTAAAGACAGTACTTTGTTTAGTCACGCTGTCTTTAAAGATTGTACTTTGTTTGGTCACGCTGTATTTAGTGTAAAGATTGTACTTTGTTTAGTCACTTTGTCATTTAAGAACTGGCCATTGCACTTTATTGCACTTTCGACCATCGTATAAATAATAAGGTAAAAGATGATGCCCAGTTGTTAGACAGTGACGTAAGAAGATAACGTATCATTTTTTAATTCTTTTTTTCATCAGTCTTTTCTAGTTACACCACCTCAGGTAAGTTGAATGCTAATAATGTCTTTGTTTCTCAAGTCACTGTATCTTTATTCAATAATGAAAACTTTGTGGGGCCCGGCATGGCCAAGCGTTATAAGGCGTGCGACTCGTAATCTGAGGGTCGCGGGTTCGCATCCTCGGCGCGCCAAACATGCTTGCCCTTTCGAGCGTGGGGACGTTATAATGTGACGGTCAATCCCACTATTTGTTGGTAAAAGAGTAGCCCAAAAGTTGGCGGTGGGTGATGATGACTAGCTGCCTCTAGTCTTACACTGCTAAATTAGGGAAGGCTAGCACAGATAGCCCTCGAGTAGCTTTGTCCGAAATTCAGAAACAAACAAAGAAAAACAAACCACACTTTGTATCAATATATATTACGTTATCCTTCTCCACATCTGATTTTCTGAGACTTTTCTTATTACTAAAATGATATAACGAAAATTTCTTAAAATATCTGTTTTTAGTGGAACCATGAAAAAAAAAGTATTTGTTGTTCGAAGATAAATAATGTTTCCCTGACGGGTGTTCTAAACATTGCCACTGTTTTTAGTTAGGTTTAAAAGTACTTAGTTATATTTTGTTCATATAAACTTTTGTTGAGTAGGAAGGTATTTCAGTATACTTACTGTCGTGAATTAATTTGCTATTCATGAATGAAATATGTATAAGCGGTTATTAATTATCAATAACTGATGAAACAAAGTCCAGGTGATTTAGGCATTCGGCTCGGAATCCGATGGTCACGGGTTCGAATCCCCGTTGCACCAAACATGCTCGTTCTTTCAGCCGTGTGGGCGTTATAATGTAACGGGCAATCCCATTATTTGTTGGTAAAAGTGTAGCCCAAGGGTTGGCGGTGGGTGGTGATGACTAGCTGCCTTCCCTCTAGTCTTACACTACACTAATAAATTAAGGACGGCTTGCGCAGAAATTCAAAAACAAACAAAGTCCTTCTTGGAGCTTGGACATGAGAAAACTGTCTGACCTTGTAGATGAAAACAACATTTGGAAAAAGTTGCAAGCTGAAAATAAAACAGCGTTTACAAAACCCATTTCATTCATTGAAGTAAAACAAATTCATTCGTTGACTAATGGTTATTTACCGACGTAGCAGGTTTTGCACAAGCCACTAGCTTGAACCATTTTTTAAAAATATTTTTTAAAGATATTATTTGACCATCAACATATCCATAAGGTTTGATGATCTCTTGTTTTCCCAATTTTTAGCCTAATTTAAATACGCTTGTCTTCTGTTAAGCGCAAAAATGCACCAGGGGACATCTGCATTACGTTGATTACAGGAATCGAAAGTCGGTTATTAATGTCGAGCCACCGAAACCTTTAATAACTCAATACAAAGTAAGAGATTGAATTTTGAGCTACTATTTATGATAACTTAACACAGTATATTTATTCTTAAAATATGGGTTTCAAATTGAATATTTTGGGGAGTGAAGGACCTAACGTTTGTCCCCAATGACAATAAGAAGTCGTTGTTTTTATTTATTCATTGTAAAATTAAGATTGAAATAAACATTAAACGTTTATCAGAAACGTGGATTTAAAACCTAATTTCCATATAATTCTTTACTATTTTTTCGAATAGAACCGTACAAGGCAACAGTTTTATCTCGATAGCATCAAACAAACAAATTTTCACCGACCAATTAATTATAATACTTGCCGTTCTCTCATAACTGTTTACTATGAGTTTTTCTCATAGCGACGTGTTTGTGGACAAACAATGCAAGGAACCGGTTTTCGATACCCGTGGTGGGTAGAGCATTGTACTCGATTTCAAATAAAGAAACAAACCCGATTAAAACAAAAAAAAAGGTTCGGCAAGTTTTATATTTTGTAACTATACGCATGCGTGTACTTTCGTACTTGTACGTATATATATATAAATGAGTCGAACTATTTTTACACGCGGTATTTAACTGTTATACAACATGCAATAACACTAACACTTGCCTCATCACCAGTCTCGTGACCGTTATTGTTATTTTATGCAAAATTCGTTGTTCCAGTAGCGAGATACACATTAACGAGTCGGAGAATTGAATAACAGGTGTTTTGTTTCGAATAATAAATGGATCATTTAACTCTTTGGTCACTTGATTACAATTAATATCTTGTCATGTGGAATATTTAATGTATTTTTTGAATTTTGTAACGTGAGACCAAATCTGATCACGTGCCCTACTTATATCAGAAATGAATTACTATGCTTGTCATACTCGTATTAATTCGGTCTCATACTCTAACCCCTTATATCAGTTGTTTACTAATGCTTTTGATCTCGTCAAACTCGAATTTGGAGAAGTTTCGGACCTTACCGTAACAGTTCGGCTTTACTTTGATGTTGTGCAAACTAGTTTTAATTTTCATCTGGTATTAACTTATATATATAAGGTCCGGCATGGCGTTCGTCTCGTAATCTGAGGGTCGCGGGTTCGAATCCCCGTCCCACCAAACATGCTCGCCTTTTCAGCCGTGGGAGAGTTATAATGTGACGGTCAATCTCACTATTCGTTGGTAAAAGAGTAGCCCAAGAGTTGGCGGTGGGTGGTAATGACTAGCTGATTTCTCTCTAATTTTACACTGCAAAATTAGGGACCGCTAGCGCAGATAGCCCTCGAGTAGCTTTGCGCGAAATTCAAGAACAAAAAAAAAACAAAAACATATATAATATAGGAGCACTTTGTTATTAAAGTTTGAAGAGTTTAATTTTGAACTAATTATGTAATTAATGCCTTAGTTTGCCGATAGAATAATAATAATATAAACACGGCTTTTTAAACATTTTTTTTTTATCATTGGAGAACATATGACGTGAAGGAATAATTTGTCCACGTGTATCGGAAAATCTCTTGTATTTATCTAATAGCATTTTGGAACTATTCCACAACCAAAATTTGATTGATTCAGAGTTTACTAAATGGGTCAGCTTGAGCACTGCAATTTATTTTAAGTTTATTTAGTCTCTTAGAAAGATTGTAGGTTATTCGGGTGAAACCATTACTGCTAATACGTTTTTCTTGTCACTCACTGACCTGTCGTTTTCCTATTTCATTTTGTGTTGAGTGCAAAATCAATAACACTATAAATGAAAGATATTAAAATATGTTCGGGCATAGTGTAAGAAAGTTAAACATGAGTTTTATTTCAGTGGATAGAATGGAATTAAACAGGAGTATTTTCAGTAAACAGATTGGAATTAAACAGGAGTATTTTCAGTAAACATATTGGAATTAAACAGGAGTATTTTCAGTAAACAGATTGGAATTAAACAGGAGTATTTTCAGTAAACATATTGGAATTAAACAGGAGTATTTTCAGTAAACATATTGGAATTAAACTGGAGTATTTTCAGTAAACATACTGGAATTAAACAGGAGTATTTTCAGTAAACAGATTGGAATTGTGTAGGAGTATTTTCAGTAAACAGATTGGAGTTAAATAAGAGTTTCTAGCCGTGGCATGTTGGCTCATTGAATAATCCGAGTTATTGTTTATTTTATAAGTACACACTTGACCTTTTACCTCACAGCTCTGTCATCTCTTCACCGATTTGAAGTTTAATTACAGTTTTGGACTCAGGAGGTCAAACACTTTTGATTGATGTATTTGACAACGCCCAAAGTCTTATAGATTAATATAATTTCTTTATGCCTGAAAGAATTTCAATTTGAAGATTTGGTTTGTTTGAAATTTGGCACAAAGCTACGGGAGAGCTATCTGCACTAGCCGTCCCTAATTTAGCAGTGAATTGTTGTTTCTTCAGAAAACATGCGAAGTGCAATAAAACATTTACTATTGTACTGCTCTTCAGCTAAGCCTGAAAGTTGAAACGGATTCGTGCCTAAGGAATGAATAATATGCTGCTCTATCAATTGGTTAAACAAACAAACATGTATTAGATTTCCTAGCATAAAAGTCCTGCATATTTCAAAAGGTATTCTGGTTGCTGGCCTATCTTAGCTTAGAGAAATTAGAATGATTTTGTTCCTTATATTGCAATGTTCCTTTGGAGATTTTTTTAAAATACACATTAGATTGCTTCCTTAATGAATAGATTAACTCAGTTCATCGAGTAAGAGGGTATCCTGGTAAATGTAATTTTAAATTGTAAATTTAGGTCTCGAAAGTAAATTTTTAATGGGGTACTCTGTAACGTAGTCTATATAATATAGCGATGCCCTGCAGGCTTGCATTAAACCTATTCAACGAGTGAATACAGTAATAACTAAATGCATATCACAAAGAGTTATGATAACTATTAATGAAGTTCTAAACGCGCTTATTTCGAGACTAAATTAATTATTTTTATTCTACTTGTCGTGACAATTATGAATAAATAACCAATAATAATTCAGCTTTCGTTGTTGTTTAATTTATATGCTTACGTATAGACTTTTCTCTACTTTAACATACTTTTCTTTGCCAGCCTTCGGTCATTTCGCTGGCACTTTTGTCAGACAACAAAGTGCTACTGGTGAATAACTAGGTTTACAATAGGCCGGCCGGCCGTCTGCAGTGAGTTGATAGTTGTTGGTTAAGATTCAGAGTAGATAATTGATATGCAGAATTATACGGGGACTTCTCTACGTTGGAGTACTTAACTCTATTTGTTACCTTTCGGCCTCCTACATATAAACATGTTACTGTTTTAGAACCTTATACAGTTATGAGTTTCCAAGAAAATTAGAGACTAGGAGCCGATGCACATTGAAACATATTGTTCTTAGTTACGATAACAAATCCACGCATTATTTCTGCTTTAGAATATTCACCTAAACATAAGAGTTTGTTTAAAGCTAAATTATAAGCGTAAGTACCAAAGTTTAGGAGTTCAATTAGCACACGTACAGCATATACAATAATTATTTTCTTTTCCAATTTGATAATCCTGTTATAATCTTTAAACGTAATTTATTTGCGCCGAGTTTGCATAAATTAACTCATGTTCCAAGTTAGGCTTTCTCTCAACCTGAGGGAAACATATGATGACAGATCTTCCAAGACAGAGCCACATAATGTTACTTTTCCCAATATGCTTCTAATAATATTCAATAACAAAAGATTTTGTTCATTTAATTGAGTCGTGAATGAGGAGTTTAATATTTGATAAAAATGCTTTTCTTGAATTTTAATCAGGAACATTTTTTTTACATTTAACTAATACATATGAAAGTAATAAATATATTAAAATATACGGTATTAAACAAAATTCGAAGCACACAAAAGTATCATCGTGCGTCAGAAATTAAAGACTGTAAGGTATTGTGTGAAGGATATCCTATAAAAATATCGTATAAATATTTATAAAAAAAACAACAAATTATCCAAAAACAGCTGCGTTTCACGTAGGGGGCAGTCAAATCAAAGTGAGTTAAAAATACTAAGTGAAGATAGTAAAATGTATCGTGATAAAAATGTTATCTGTTAAAATAGGGCACAAATAGGGCACATAGGCAATAAAATGTAACTCTTACATCGTTTGGTGAATTTTCTTGGTGTAGATCTTATCGTTTTATTTTCTTTTTAATTTCGCGCAATTCTACACGAGGGCTATCTGGGCTAGCTGTCCCTAATTTAGTAGTGTAAGACTAGAGAAAGCAGCTAGTCATCACCACCCACCGCCAACTCTTGGGCTACTCTTTTACCAACGAATAGTGGGATTGACTGTCACATTATAACGCCCCCACGGCTGAAAAGGCGAGCATGTTTAGCGCGACGGGGATGCGAACCCGCGACCCTCAGATTACGAGGACCAAACAACCATCTAGATATCTCTAATCAAAAATTTGGGAGTTTCTATCTCGTTTTGGCCCGGTATAGCCAAACGCGTTAAAGCGTTCGACTCGTAATCCGAGGGTCGCGGGTTCGAATCCCAGTCGCGCTAAACATGCTCGCCCTTTCAGCCGTGGGAGCGTTATAATGTGACGGTTAATCCAACTATTCGTTGGTAAAAGTGTAGCCCAAGAGTTGGAGGTGGGTGGTGATGACTAGCTGCCTTCCCTCTAGTCTTACACTGCGAAATTAGGGACGACTAGCGCAGAAAGCCCTCGAGTAGCTTTGCGCGAAATTAAAAAACAAACAAACTATCTCGTTTTTGGAAAATTAAAAAAAAAATTAACAGTGACCTAGAACCCTGACTTTATTTTTATACATTTTTGTTTTGGTTGGTTCTCAGGTTCTTGCAGCTACTGTATTTTTATTTATCATCTGTTGAACTGTCTGTCCTTCAGGCTTAACATATATTAGAACCATACGGATTTAACACAGTTATATAGAAATTAAAAGCACTTGCTGAAAGTGGTTTTCTATTTTGTAGACAAAATGACAAGCATTGTAGGTAAGTAACGATTTTTCGTTCATATGATCGCGTTGACGTACATTTTCTTTTAAAGCTTCCTCTAAATGACACCTCGTTGCGTCTTAAATAATTATGTTATTTGTTCAATTTATTTTCGGTAAACGTAGAAGTCGTTATTTGGCAGATTACTTGGGAAAATTTGAATAAATGCATATCTATAGGCATAACGTAAACTTAGATATTTACAAATCGTCGTGCTATGCAAAGCGAAATGTTTATTACATATTCATATATATATAATCCCGGCGTTTTGGGGAAATCGTTTCTAAAATTAGAGTGTTAACTTTGTGATGTTTATCCTTTATTACAAGGAGATGCATTCGAAAACAAATGTCACCTAACATCCTGGTTTTCCTGTCTTGTTACAACACGTTCAGCATTATCAACCACTTTATTTAATGCAGCGAATATTTGAATAGCTGGTATCCTGGACTCCAATTAATTAACACCAGATAACAAGATAAACTATTGGACGTACCTATAAACAAACATTTGTGATTCGATCTTTTATTTCTACGTGAAGAAACTGATTTTTAATTACGGTGCTTACTTCTGTGAGCGAATAAATATCATTTATATTTTTACATTCATTTTACCGAATTAATGTGTGCAGGGGTCGGGGTAGAATGCAATATTTATTAAGTTTAGATTTTCACAACGAATTGATATATCTAAACTAGACGTCGATAAATAATTTTGCATACATGAATGGTGTTGGCGCGAGCTGTTCTTAATTTCGAAGGACAGGCTAGAGGGAAAATGACCCAACCATTTTTGTTGTTGTTGTTTTGAAAGGGCATCTTCAAGAAAGTTGTGGAACGCTCACCACGAAACCTCGGATCTATAGAACAGTAACAATTTATTTGCTCGTTATTAAAAAAAAAAAGAAAACAGATATGAGCAGATCAAAAGAAACGTGTCAAATCTTTTTCATCAAGTTACAAAATAATGCCCACTAGGGTAACTTTGCTAGTTGCCATGACTGCGCAAGTCTTTTTCAAGTACTAACTGTCAATATGTTACAGTATCGATTAATTCACAAGCTGCATAACCTGCGAGGAAAATTATCAGCACTATCTACTATGTATATTCTTATCACTGATGGGCTGTAGTTTGATAATGATTTTCAGCTTAATCGTATATATGGATACAGTACTGTATAGAAATCGTTCTGACTAGTCAGGTAACGGTAAATGCGAAATGCTGTTTTTCAACATGTCTGATTGAAAATCCGTTATCGATTAATTGGAAAATGTGTAAGACAGAAAACAAATAGTCACGATGTGTTTTGATAGTTGCCCCGTGTAACCTTATTAGCTTGTTCGTTTGTTTTGAATTTCGGGCAAACGTGCAGGAGGGCTATCTGCGCTAGCCATCTCTAATTTAGCAGTGTAAGACTAGAGGGAAGGCAGTTAGTCATCACCACCCACCGCCAACTCTTGGGTTACTCTTTTACCAACGAATAGTGGGATTGACCGTCACATTATAATGCTCCCACGGCTGAAAGGGCGAGCATGTTTGGCGCGACGGGGATTCGAACTCGCGACCCTCCAATTACGAGTCGAACGCCTTAACCCACCAGGCCAACCTCACCAGCTAGTAAGTCATATCAATAGTGGGTACCCAGTGCAGTTACAGATAATAAAAGAAAAACATGTATGTATGTTGTTTAACAATAATACTTTATTAGTTAAAATGTATTACGTCACAATCCAGTTTAAAGCTTTGAAAAAACGATCCTTCGAGTCAGTGGTTTTACAATACACAACTTTCGATACTTCATTGTGATCAGGTTTACTTGTAATTCGGTTATTCTGATATAATAAGGTGATAAAAGGCTGTAAAAAAAAAGAAACAAAAACTGTGTTTTGGCTGATTTATGCTGTGAGTGTTAAGAAATGTGTAACCTATTTTATTTACCCAACTAAAAATGTTGTGACCTTTGTTTTTGTTTGTGGAATATACCCGTCTCTATGCACAACTTTTTCAAACTGTTATTTATGTACCATTGTAACTTCCTTCATTGTTACACTGTGTGAAGGTTGATGTTATACCTCATGAAAATAATTCGCATTTAAATTGAGAGTGAAGCTAAAATAAGAGATTATCTTTGTAATATGATATTAAAGTCTTCGTGTTACATAATAGGACAAATTGTTTAAAAATATAAAGTGGGTAATTTGTAGAAAAAAAAAAGGAAAAATTGACCTGTTTTGTGGCAACTGTAAAAGTACCAACGTTAAATATAAATAAGGGGAAACGTTTGTACCAGTTGTATCTTAAGAAACCAACGATGTCATTCGATTAATACCGTAAAATTACACACAGCCCAAATCTGTGTAAGTTATCTGAAGTTATTAAGCCATGACATTTATATCTTGAGATAATATGTCTGTACTAATCTGTGGAGAAAAAGCTGTTGAAATCAGAGCTAGACTGGGAAAACCCTCCAGTATGTGTCCAGCGTATCATTCCCAGTTCCATTTTGTGGACCCTGCAGGGCCAGGTGGGTTAAGGCGTTCGACTTGTAATCTGAGGGTCGCGGGTTCGAATCCCCGTTACACCAAACATGCATGCCTTTTCAGCTGTGGGGGCGTTATAATGTGACGGCCAATCTCACTATTCGTTGGTAAAAGAGTAGCCCAAGAGGTGGCGGTGGGTGGTGATAACTAGCTGCCTTCCCTCTAGTCTTACACTGCTAAATTAGGGACGGCTAGCGCAGATAGCCCTCGTGTAGCTTTGCGCGAAATTCCGAAACAAACAAACAAATTCATTTTGTGTGTAGTAAAAATCTCTAAATATAAGTTTGTATCGATATCTTCAGGTTTATGCTTTTAATGAAGTAATACAATAGCCAGCAATATAACCTGAACAGAAGGACATTTCAGTGAATGTATTCCAATGCGAGAGGGAGTTTGTGTTAAGATGTTAAAAGAGTCCAGTAAAGAGTTGAGTAAACCACGAATGTCATGACATATAAAAGTTATTTAAACATTTAGGGTTTATTTAAGCGCAAGGCTGTACATTTGGCTCTCTGTGTTGAATCCGTCGTTGGGATCGAAATCCAAATTTTAGCGTCATAAGCACTTAACGAACAGCCACCGAGTGAAACTATTATTATTAATCTGTATACACACCAAAACATAACCGTTCCATTGTAATGACACTGCACAGATGGATTAGAATATTTTCAAGTTAAACATGTCCATTCTCAAACTTACAGTCATTTGTAACAATAAAAGTGAAACAGAAATTTTCTAATCTTTTAAAATTTTGTTTGTCTTCATTTCGTTGTCTCAGATATGAATGTCTGTATACATTAATAAATGAAACGAAATATTACAGTTTCTTAGAATTTGTTGAATATAACTGTCTGAGTAATATCAGTAGTTTACGTGCGTTAAGAGATCAGTCAAGTAGGGATTTGTTGAATATAACTGTCTGAGTAATATCAGTAGTTTACGTGCGTTAAGAGATCAGTCAAGTAGGGATTTGTTGAATATAACTGTCTGAGTAATATCAGTAGTTTACGTGCGTTAAGAGATCAGTCAAGTAGTGATTTGTTGAATACAACTGTTTGAGTAATATCACTAGTTTACGTGCGTTAATAGATCGTTTAATTAGAAATGCAGTTTAATATTTTGATCATTACGCTCTATGGTGTAAACAGCCATTTGGATGAAAAGAACCTTTCTTCAATATAAAACTAAAAAAATCAGATATTTAAATCTTTTGTAATTTACGATACTTGAACTAAGTGATCAAGAGACGCTCGCTACACAGTAAAAAAGACATGAATATATACGTACTGATATATGAATCTACAATATTGAATTATCTAAGTAGTGTGGATTCATTGCAATCTACTACAGTCCACTCAATATTTAATTTTAATGGATTGCAGTGAAATGTTTACTACTTGGTGCTACGTGTGATTACGAATTTCTATCATATTCGTAACTTACACCCATGTATTTTTAAATGTTACAATAAACAGACACGTAAATGTTTCTAATCATTTCTATAACTGTGTTCAGTTTTGTAAACAATATTGTGTGAGTGTGTGTTTTCTTATAGTAAAGACACATCTGGCTATCAACTGAATTCACCGAGGGGTATCGAACCCCTAATTTAAGCGTTGTAAATCCGTAGACTTACCGCTGTGCCAAAGGGGAACACGCAATATTGTAAACATACTTTTATGTACGTTGAAACTTTCAGACATCGCTGATTTTGTATAGTATGTGTCATCGTTTTCTGCACAGTAAACGGTTTATAAACCACTGTTGAACTTGTTTATCTCTACAGGTATTTTAATACAGCAAATAAATTCGTATTTTGTGTAAATTAATGTTTTAGACAAAAATATATAATTATAAGATGAAGCAAAATACAAGACAATAATGAAGTTCATAACATACTGGACTATCAATATGTTTACTAATTTACAAAACTATAAAGATTCAAGAATAGCTTCTGTAAAACAGTGTACAACCATAAGCGCGGAAGTTTATTAAAATGTTAAAAGTAAGCAAATGAAAAGCTCTCAAAGTATAACAGATTATTGTGTTGATTTCAAAGTAAAGTGCACGTGTAATATTCATATTAATCAGGTGTTGTTCAAGGTTTTCTTTATACAGGGATTTCTATGTTACAAACTATGTCCAGTAAGTAAGTGGAAAGCCGCTCACCACTCTCGGTGGATTCAGCAGGTAGCCCGATGTGACTATGCCATGAGAAAACACACACACACACTAGAAAGTATATCTCCGCTACCAAGCGTTGATTATATTTGTTCCTCAAAAAGTACTCAGATCTTTTCCGCACGTTTCTTGTTATCATTGCAATGACCATTTCTAGCGGAGCAATGAAGAATAATCTACACATGTTCACCAAGTTTTATCAAGATTTGATCATTTTTGACTGAGTTATTCAGCAAAAATAGTGTGAAAAATCAGTTCCCAAATAGGGATTAAAAAAAAAAAATTTCGTTATCTTGCTATGATCTTGATCCTCCAAAAACTACTCAATTTTAAGTTGGATTGTAATCGAACTGTATACCAAGAGTAATCTAAATCCATTCAGCCGTTTTCGAGAAATCGTGCTGACAAACAAACAAATAAACACAAAGGGAAGAAAATGTAGCTTCTCTCAACGTTCTGTAGCAGAAGTAATTACTACCCTTTTTAATAAGGATTCATTGTTCTATGCCCTCAGTGGCACAGCAGTATGTCTGCGGACTTACACCGCTAGAAATCGAGTTTCGATACCCGTGGTGGGCAGAACATAGATAGCCCATTGTGTAGCTTTGTGCTCAATTCCAAACAATCAATTAATCATTGTTGTACTAGATTTGCTTTATATAAGAAGTTGTTTACTGAAACTGCATTTAATAAGTAATTTGTGTCGTGTTCGATACATTTCCCCTGAGATAGAGTGTAGGACTTTGCTCTCTAAAAGCACAGTTTTCACAGTTAACGAAATACAATCTTGTTTCGAAATATATTAGTGATAGAAGAGTACACTTTATTATCAGAGGAGAAGAGCTTTTTAACTTCTTTTACAGAGAAAGTTAGATCTTGTCCTATGGAAACTAGTTTTGTAAGCATCTCGTTTTTACCATTGTGTCGTACAATGGACACAACATACATAATTCACTTGAGGAAACGTAGTGGTAATGTAGAAACCAGTCCTTTCACCTAAAGTGATTTCTGAACTGCACGCCATCTGGTGAAGTCCGAATTTAGAAAACGTCAAGGTAACAGAAGGTTCGGCAGCACAGCACAGATGTAACCCAGCTTAGAGTGTTATTGCGTCACAGCGTTAAATGCAAATAATGTGGACAGAGATAATGTTGTAGTTTTCTATATTTCAGAAGAAACAAAACACATATAGAAAAAGGCTGATGTTAAAACTCCAAGAGATAATCTGTCTGACTTAACATAATATTCAAAATAATACAGATCACTGACGATTTTTATTGCACTATTTCAGTAGCATAAATAAGTAAATACGTGTGTGTGCTACACTCAGTTCATTATGGCGGTTCTCCAATATTAAACCCTTTTAGCGAGCAGATGCTGTTTAATATCGGCCAATCGACTTTACTGTAGGCCTAACACAACACGTTTGGAAAAATTATATCTTCTATAAAACAGTTGCGTGGATATTTATAATTCTAGAGTACTCTGTATCTTTGTCCGTTAAATAGTGTTGCCCGACTTAAGTTTAATGTGGCTCAACCGTAGGCGTGGTAATATATAACGTTAAAATTTCAGGTTCAGTCACCGCGGTGGGAACGGCACAAATAAACCATTGTGTAGTTTGTGCTCAACAAGAAATGAACAAAGTAAAGGAAAATGTTTCTAAGTGATATGAATGTTGTTAGTATTTTATTTTGAACAAAGTTGTAACACAGTTGTCACATTATATTTAGTGAATCTGGAATTTGAGGTGTTAAACGTGAATGGCACATAAAGCGTCATGTGGACTAAAGATACAAATGAAGGAAGTTATAACTTAGACATACTTTTTCACAATGTTCAACTATTAAGCAGTAAGTAAGCAACACCCGCCACCACACTTGCTTTGTTTAGGCTTTACTGTGACATTTATAAGATACCCACAGCCAAAAGAAAGTGTATTATACGTTCAGCAGCATACTGGCTCGAACATCGACCATACGATCCATAACTCACCAATCTATTCAGTCCCTAGATAAACATTATTTATCATATTAAATTTACATTTCTTAGTGAATTAGACAACTTATTTGTTATTATTTTGAAAACTGATGATATATGCAATGCCTTTACCTCTTCTACGTTTGTTGAATCCCAGGCGCCATTATAGACCCTGGTACTAAGGGAAAGGCCTGTTCGAAACAGGAAATAGCAGTGGACATATGATATCATATTCTTCTTTCTTCTCACTCATGGGTTTTTAGAATTAAACACATACGTTTTATAGGTTATTTATTATATATATAATAAACATCATTGTATGTATGTTATATTTCTGTTATATTCTTGTTTTAAATTGCTATTAGCTATCAGTAATTTGTTTTTATTTTTCATGTAGGTTTTCAATTCTCCTCGGTCTCAGTCTGTCAAGGAGTTATCAGGTAATTTTGTGCTTTGAACGACTTTTTTTGCCTTAAAAGTGTAGACTAATGGAATATATTGTTATATGCTAGAAATATATTGTTAAAAGTTACCAGAGGTTTCCACCCGCCTATCAGCGAGAAGATTTCAGTTGTCCGTAAAATGGTGAGTTTTTAAATGTAATATGTTATTGTACAATGATTTATATAACAGTACATTATAAGTTAATATTGCATTGAGCGGTTCGTGAAATGTCGGTCATTGGTTGAAAAGAGTTTGGAATCACTGCGTTTCAGACAACAGCTTTTCTCGTGTTAGTAAATTTTTTGAAAAAAATTGGAATTACATTGAAAGTAGTTATTATAACACACTTATCCTAGGTGTGTTTTATGTTACTACTTCTGAAAATATAGCAAGTAGTTAGTCTGATTTTCAAAGAAGAAATCACAGACTAAACCATGGGAACGTTTCGGACGATGTAATCTGATTCCCGTTCCATTGTTATTAAACTTCTGGAACGAAGTTTTTATAATGTTATTTTTAATAATGCTGAGTAACGTATACCTTCCTGGTCGATTACCGTGCCGTATTTCAATTCAGTTCAATGATATGATATTTCAACGTTAACTATTTCGATACAGTATAAGGTAATCTTAATACCTTAAATGTCGTATTTCTTGAAATTGTGCTACAAATGCTTGTTGACATTTTAAGTATCAGGAATACACATGTAACTTTATCCTTCTTCTGTACGCTTTCGAATTATACCAGCTTTACAAAAATTACAAAGAACATTTAATGTTTTTTTTTTTCTAAAATAATGAAATCACTGTATTTAAGAAAAAAAAAATATAAAAATAAAAGAGACATAAAACTGCTTAAACTTGATATAGGATGAGTAACCAGAATTTGTTTGGTTTAAGAAAAGATTGTTTTTCAATAATGTGACCTTATTGTTTTTCTATAATGTGACCTTATTGTTTTCTATAATGTGACCTTATTGTTTTTCGACATTGAATTAACGATAATTTTGGCTCAATGTTTTATTGTGTCTTTCCTGAATCATATAATTATATTTGATTGGTTTTAATTGCACTATTTATATCGAAATCTATCCCATCATTTAAACCTTTTTTATTCTTCAATATTTTATGAGAAATTTTATTAAGTCTAGTTCTTTCAGAAAGCAATTACTTTACTCTGACTTTTAAAAAAATATATGTTTTGCTTACAGGAAATGACTGATAATATATTTAAACCACTCCTTCAGGAAATCAAGTAATAATGTTCTAAGATATTGTAAAGGACCCGGCATGGCCAGGTGGTTAAGGCACTGGACTCGTAATCTGAGAGTTGCGGGTTCAAATTCCGTCACACCAAACATGCCCTCCCTTTCAGCCGTGGAGGCTTTATAATGTAACTGTCAATCCCACTATTGGTAGCCCAAGATTTGGCGGTGGGTGGTGATGATTAACTGTCTTTCCTCTAGTCTTACACTGCTAACTTAGGGGACGGGTAGCGCAGATAGCCCTCGTGTAGCTTTGTGCGAAATTCAAAAAGCAAACAAAAAGTTGGTTCATCTGGTGAAAATAGTTTTTCTGTTCATAGGATCTTAAGTGTTTATGTTTCACCCGTTTTTCGGGTCACTGAAAGAATAAATGTGCTTGTAATTTTCTTCTAGAGTTTTAGATAGATACAAAAACGTTAGATGTTCTGGTTTTCTAGAGCTCAATAGAGTGTCCTATAGAAACACGTGCTGTTACATGTATCTTACATTGCAGAGTTCTTCCCCTCCAGACGGGCTGTATAATGTAACAAAATCTGTTATCTGCCATCTGCTTTGTTGGTACGTTATTTTTGGAAATCATAACTTGTTGCTCACTTCAGTGAAATCTATAATCTCAGCAACATCTGCTACATAATTTTTAAACATTCTCTCTGGTTACCTTCGTCTCTACCGAAACTCCTTTCTATTACGTCAGTATATCTATCACCTCAACCTTTGGCTTGCTTCTTTGGATTATACTGATACTTTTACCAATTAAAGCATAAACTGAAAAAATCGTTGTTGTTAGTTGTTTCGTCAACTCATATTACTCAGTTACTGGCTTTTTATATGTAGGAAACAGCCTTTGTTTGTTTGTTTGGAATGGAAGGATGGTCATTGAACTTGTTTCACATTCATTTCATTGGGTGTTTAGTGAGAGAAAAAACGCAATAGAAAGTAAAATATTTATTATTAGTTGCAGCCGGCTAGTTGTAGTAACACAGTTACCATGATGTGATAGTGTCTAAGATGGTAACTCTGTTATCGAAACTGTTCGTTTTTTTTTTTAATTTCACGCAAAGTTACACGAGGGCTATATGCGCTATCTGTCCCTAATTTAATAGTGGAAGATCAGAGGAAAGGTAACTAGTCATCACCACCCACCGGCAATTCTTAGGCTACTGTTTTACCAATGAATAGTGGGATTGATCGTCACGTTACAACGTCCCCACGACTGAAAGGGCGAGCATATTTCATGCGACGGGGATTCGAATCCTCGACCCTCGAATTACATACGAGTCGAGCGCTTTAACCACCTGGCCATGCCTGACCGTTATCGAAACGATTAGGTTTTTGTTTTTTTTACTCTTAGTATAATATTACGGTGTGCCTGAAAAGAAATTATCCTTAGGCGTATTTTTGGAGACAGTACGGTTGTACGGACAACTAAGGTTATATTTTTATATTTGCTGATTATTCTTTACGAACTAAAGTACTCGTCCTTTGTTTGGGGTGTATGAACTATGACAAATAATACAAAACTCCTAACTTCCACACAATTTATTTAAAACATAGTATATTGTGAGAATATTCATTATTATCTCATCAAAATTCTTAATGACGAAAAACTCGCTTGATGAGATATGTATTCTCAATACGGCTGATGTGGGTGTTAAAACATTAATTAAAATAAAGTACAGCACAACGTTTCGATCTTCTCAGGTCATTTTTGTTAACGTTGTGCTGTACTTTATTTTAATTAATGTCTTAATATCCATACCAGCTGTCTTGAGAAATGTCTTAATACCCATACCAGCTGTCTTGAGAATGCATATCTCATCAAAAGTTTTGTTTAAGCTTTAAGAATTCAGTGTGTATATGTTTAAAACATGGTAAATAGTGTGCTATGGTTAGGGTGACTCAGTAGGAAGAGGTAGTGGAAAAGTAGTGGCGGTAGGGGGTTACTTTCTCTTACCATATTTCAGTTATTTGTTTATATGTTGTTCTAAGTTCGTAAAGCAGAGTTGAAAGGTAACGGATCAGAATGCGAAGTAGGTATAGCTCAAGAAACGGCTCTTATGGTGGCTGTTGGAAGAAAATCTTTTGTTGAGTTTGTGTAGTAATGCAAAGGTAGTGGCCATTTTTAATTGCATTCTGTCCTAGAGAGTTCTGATGCACTCTATTCGAGATATATAAGACCTGTATTTTATAGAATATTTAATAAAATGTTATTGCTTTAAGGACATGGTGCAAAGTTAAAGATAACAAATGCTGAGTAGCATCAATAATAGAGTAACAAAAACCTATTGTCAATACGATCATGCCTGCTAAATAGATTCTAGATGCTAAAAGTAAATACATTTAGAACTGTACAGTTCAAAACTTCCACTGGTGACTCGTATTGGATACTGTAGTGGAACACCCGAAGCTCTAAATTTATTGTATGAAATTTCTGCGGGATTTTCAATGTTGCGACTTTAGTTTTGGGGCTTTATGAAGCGACAGTACACCTAGTTGTAAAATGAAGAGTGTTGCTTCTTCAAAACCATTACGAATACCAAGAACGATTTTAAATCATTGAATTTTATTGTACAAAACGTGTGTAGTAAAGCTTGTCCTACATAGATCTAGGGATACCCTTTAGTATTGATACATGAAGTGAACATACCCCGATGAGCAGTCGTCCACGAACACAACTTTTCATCAACTTACATTGACTTATTTGAGTCCAGTTTTGTAATCTCATCTTTGAATCTCTCTTTGTTTTTCTAGTGTTCGATTTAATCGATTTGATGTGATTTTTATTATGTATCATTTCTGTTTTCATGCAAGTTACCAGGTTTTTGGAGGCTCTTATAACACTTAGTAAACAGTAGTAACACTTTTAACACTTAGTAAACATTAATGACTCGTACAAGTTATATTACTGATGTCTTGTGGCAATAAAACAAAGTTGTAACTTACTGTAGTTTTGCTCCTTTGATCAACTGTCAGTTATGTAAAACAGTACCGAATCGTTAGACGTATTTTATCTGTACCTTTGTATACGATATCAATATCTCATGTTCTATATTAGTAATAAGTTCGACACTGTCGTAACCACGTTTTATTGTTCTACATTAATATCAATTCAGGTACTGCTGTTACAACGTTTTATTGCTGTACATTATAGTTAATTCGACACTGCTGGTATCACTTCGATGCATTTTGCTCTATTCCAGTGCAAATTTGTTTATCTCACACAGTTCCGTTTCTGGGATGTTACCATTCTCCAAGTATCATTGTTTCTAACACGTTTGAAGTAAACTAACCATTTCTTGTCAAAAACTGAGCAGCATGAAAAACGTTCACTGGAAATGGAAGTGTGGTGTGATATAACACATTTAATACATCAGTCACAGGTGAACTACATTTAATACATCAGTCACAGGTGAACTACATTTAATACATCAGTCACGGGTGAACTACATTTAATACATCAGTCACGGGTGATCTACATTTAATACATCAGTCACGGGTGAACTACATTTAATACATCAGTCACGGGTGATCTACATTTAATACATCAGTCACGGGTGAACTACATTTAATACATCAGTCACGGGTGAACTACATTTAATACATCAGTCACAGGTGAACTACAGTTAATACATCAGTCACAGGTGATCTACATTTAATACATCAGTCACAGGTGAACTACATTTAATACATCAGTCACAGGTGAACTACATTTAATACATCAGTCACGGGTGAACTACATTTAATACATCAGTCACAGGTGAACTACATTTAATACATCAGTCACAGGTGAACTACAGTTAATACATCAGTCACAGGTGATCTACATTTAATACATCAGTCACGGGTGAACTACATTTAATACATCAGTCACAGGTGAACTACAGTTAATACATCAGTCACAGGTGATCTACATTTAATACATCAGTCACAGGTGAACTACATTTAATACATCAGTCACAGGTGAACTACATTTAATACATCAGTCACGGGTGAACTACATTTAATACATCAGTCACGGGTGAACTACATTTAATACATCAGTCACAGGTGAACTACATTTAATACATCAGTCACAGGTGATCTACATTTAATACATCAGTCACAGGTGAACTACATTTAATACATCAGTCACAGGTGAACTACATTTAATACATCAGTCACAGGTGAACTACATTTAATACATCAGTCACGGGTGAACTACATTTAATACATCAGTCACAGGTGAACTACATTTAATACATCAGTCACGGGTGAACTACATTTAATACATCAGTCACGGGTGAACTACATTTAATACATCAGTCACAGGTGAACTACATTTAATACATCAGTCACAGGTGAACTACATTTAATACATCAGTCACGGGTGAACTACATTTAATACATCAGTCACAGGTGAACTACATTTAATACATCAGTCACGGGTGAACTACATTTAATACATCAGTCACGGGTGAACTACATTTAATACATCAGTCACGGGTGAACTACATTTAATACATCAGTCACGGGTGAACTACATTTAATACATCAGTCACAGGTGAACTACATTTAATACATCAGTCACAGGTGAACTACATTTAATACATCAGTCACAGGTGAACTACATTTAATACATCAGTCACGGGTGAACTACATTTAATACATCAGTCACAGGTGAACTACATTTAATACATCAGTCACAGGTGAACTACATTTAATACATCAGTCACAGGTGAACTACATTTAATACATCAGTCACGGGTGAACTACATTTAATACATCAGTCACGGGTGAACTACATTTAATACATCAGTCACAGGTGAACTACATTTAATACATCAGTCACAGGTGAACTACATTTAATACATCAGTCACAGGTGAACTACATTTAATACATCAGTCACGGGTGAACTACATTTAATACATCAGTCACGGGTGAACTACATTTAATACATCAGTCACAGGTGAACTACATTTAATACATCAGTCACAGGTGAACTACATTTAATACATCAGTCACAGGTGAACTACATTTAATACATCAGTCACAGGTGAACTACATTTAATACATCAGTCACAGGTGAACTACATTTAATACATCAGTCACAGGTGAACTACATTTAATACATCACGGGTGAACTACATTTAATACATCAGTCACGGGTGAACTACATTTAATACATCAGTCACAGGTGAACTACATTTAATACATCAGTCACAGGTGAACTACATTTAATACATCAGTCACAGGTGAACTACATTTAATACATCAGTCACAGGTGAACTACATTTAATACATCAGTCACGGGTGAACTACATTTAATACATCAGTCACAGGTGAACTACATTTAATACATCAGTCACAGGTGAACTACATTTAATACATCAGTCACAGGTGAACTACATTTAATACATCAGTCACGGGTGAACTACATTTAATACATCAGTCACGGGTGAACTACATTTAATACATCAGTCACAGGTGAACTACATTTAATACATCAGTCACAGGTGAACTACATTTAATACATCAGTCACAGGTGAACTACATTTAATACATCAGTCACGGGTGAACTACATTTAATACATCAGTCACGGGTGAACTACATTTAATACATCAGTCACAGGTGAACTATCTAATGTAAATTACCCATCCACATTACAATAGTTCACTACGATTGTAACTTTGCTTTTGTATTTTGTAAGAGTTAAAACACTTAACAGCCAGGAGGTAAACTTTGTGGCGCTTGGTTAAAGTGTCATTAAAAAAACATTTGATAAAACCCACTTTAACCGAGACGGTTTTCATTTTAAAGCCATATTAAAATATTTTAACAAAACTATAACTCACCAAATATTATGCTAAGGTTTAAATGTTAGCCAATAATGATTGGATAAGAAGTGAAACATCTTTGTTTGATCTGACGTTATGTTAACCTGGCTATGAAAGATTAATATATAACATTCTAGTAAATTTTATATGGTCAGAAAGAGATAGACGAAGATATTTCTTTTGTAACGTTGTTGCTCACTGTAGGGAAAAACACGTTTAATCATGAACACGTATTTCACTTCTTATGTTTGCTTCGTCATGTTCTTTTACTTCATATTGTTACAGTTACGAACACTTTATTGAATACTTTTGTTGTTGAATTAAATACGGAGATCTTTATTCTTCAATTTGGAGAAAATTCATAATAAGTGTAATAATAATACTAAAAGCAATTGACATTAAAATCACAACTCCAACAAACATTACTTAGCGTGTTTTATAATATATATAAATACACAGCAATGCACACATAATGTACAAAACAGTCTTAGCAATTATACTACACTTAAAGGTATACAGATTAAGGGCAAGCTTCAACAGAATATTTGTTGTCGGTTATTAAAAAAAATGAAATAAACGGTATGTTAATTGTTTTATCAAACGTTAACTATATTATTGTAATAGTCGTGTGGATTACGTTGGATTGTTATATATTGTATATGAACAACTATAAATGTCTTTTTTTTTAAACTGGAAACGATATAGGGATGTAGGAAATAAAAAAAATGGACCAATTTTGTTACTAATTTCGGAATATTATTTTTTAAAAAGTAGAAGTTAAAACGCCGAAAATGATCGAGATAATAAAAACAAAAGGCTTGAACATTGTTACAAAAACAGCTGTTTTTTTTTTTACTTCCAAATTTCTCTTAATTTGTCAATTGCTGCTCGAAATAAGGCCCGGCACGCTCGCCCTTTCAGCCGTGAGTGGGGACGTTATAATGTTACGGTCAATCCCACTATTCGTTGGTAAAAGAGTAGTCCAAGAGTTGGTGGTGAGTGGTGATGTCTAACTGCCTTCCCTCCAGTCTTACACTGCAAAATTAGGGACGACTAGCGGAGATAGCCCTCGTGTAGCTTTACGCGGAATTAAAAAAAACCAAACCAAACCGCTCGAAATCAAAGTCTTGTAACAATAGGATTCCAGATCTATGTTTCGTTTCCCACAAATCGTTGTCCGATAAGTTTTTTTCTTCAGTGCCAGAACTCATAAGTTGGGACGGACAACGATTGACAAACAGTTATGTGAAAAGCAATGTATACATACAGTATGATACCTTCCTTAAAAGCTACATTTTGAAAAACCAGTGAAATAGTGGAAATCCAATAGAGACAAATCAACTAGGAATGTACATTTTTTTGTCCACTTTCCTCCTAATATAACACAATCGAGCCGTAATGGACAAGTTGAGAGTAATGTGGAGTTGAAAAAAAAATTGCAGTTAACTTGATTTTAAAACATAATTTGTAATAACAAACAATGAGTATTAATGTTAAAATAATGACACAAACAATAAGTATTAATGTTAAAATAACGACACAAACAATAAGTATTAATGTTAAAATAATGACACAAACAATAAGTATTAACGTTAAAATAATGACACAAACAATAAGTATCAATGTTAAAATAACGACACAAACAATAAGTATTAATGTTAAAATAACGACACAAACAATGAGTATTAACGTTAAAATAATGACACAAACAATAAGTATCAATGTTAAAATAACGACACAAACAATAAGTATTAATGTTAAAATAATGACACAAACAATAAGTATTAATGTTAAAATAACGACACAAACAATAAGTATTAATGTTAAAATAATGACACAAACAATAAGTATTAATGTTAAAATAACGACACAAACAATAAGTATTAATGTTAAAATAATGACACAAACAATAAGTATTAATGTTAAAATAACGACATGTCGCTGGTACAGATTTCGTGTTCTTTCCACAAAAGAAGTAAATTTGAGTGCAGGTCTAGAAACGTGAATCACACAAATTAAAATTATTCACCATGACACGAAATCGGTAATAATTATATATTAGACATTTGGCAGATTTTTGGTTTATCATAAGTTTGAGAAAATTGGCTTCTGTATTTTCTACAACAGAAACTAAAGTGTTATGATATAGAAATTTATACGTACACCGACTTTAATGATTAAAAATCCAAATATTATATAGAAAATTAATGTATGAGCATTAGTATTCTCATAGACCCGGTATGGTCAGGTGGATAAGGCACTCAACTCGTAATCCGAGGATTGCGGGTTCGAATCTCCGTCACACCAAACATGCTCGCCCTTTCAGCCGTTCTAACGTGACAGTCAATTCAACTATTCGTTGGTAAAAAAGTAACCTAAGAGTTGGCGGTGGGCGGTGATGACTAGTTGCTTTCCCTCTAGTCTTACACTGCTAAATTAGGGACGGCTAGCGCAGATAGCCCTCGAGTAGCTTTGCGCGAAATTCAAAGTAAACCAAACGAAGTATTCTCATAAAAACACTCATTATATATAATATGATATAACTAGAGCAAATATATAAAAAAATCTGATTTATTAGAAATTTATTTAAATTCTTGCACGAGTCTAACCAGCAAAAAAAAAAAAACCCTATGAACTCGCAAGCGTTTTGCATCGTGAGTTGCTACTTGTCAAACAAAATACATTGTGCTATATTTAACTTAATCTCTCTTTCTTTTAATTGCAAAAGGTCTTTTGGTTTGTTTTAGTTTGAATTTTAACGCAAAACTACACGAGGGCTATCTGCGCTAGCAGTCCCTAATTTAGCAGTGAAACACTAGAGGAAAGACAACTAATCTTTACCAGTCACCATCAACTCTTAGGCTACTCTTTAACCAACGAACAGTGGAAATGACCGTCACGTTAACTCTTAGGCTACTCTTTAACCAACGAACAGTGAAAATGACCGTCACATTATAACGTCCCCACAGCTGAAAGGGCGAAAATGTTTGGTGTGACGGGGACTGGAAATTATATTTTAAATTTGAGTTCTTCGAATCAGATATGTTTTTCAGAAATGTCCTCCCTCTAGGGGATGTGTGACGTTTCATGTATTCCGTTTAAAATCAGTCAAAAATTTTGCAAGTGTATGGGCTGTACACAAATATTCACGATTGGGACAAGCAACATTTTTATTATATATCAATTTCGAATTTTTTTACCAAGAAGTTCAACTCAATACTAATTTTTATTTTTTGTTATTGTTGCTTTTTGTTTGTCATTCAATGAGCTCTTAGTTCAAGGCTAAAACACTCCCAGTAGTAAAAGTGTAGAGTGACACAGTTTTATCCTCTTCAAATGGTTTATACATCATACAGTTTATCATTGAAGTCTCTCTTATAACAGCTGCTTTTTACAAGATTATTACTACTTCTTTATGAGTATTATAGCGAAGGAGGCCAAGGATACAGTTACACCTACTCATAAATATTTAATATCCAGAATCATCAAATAAAAAAACATACATGTTACCGGAGTGTTGTAGAACGTGGCCACGTTAAAGTCAAACATCTGTTACTCCTTGTATCTGGAGAATGTAGGACTTCACTTGTTATGAGTGGGGTAGGTTTATATACGTGTTTACGCTACTTGATATTGTCACTATTTGCAGTCGCGGAGTGATCCCCCGTAACCGAAATAAAACCACTTGTAAGATTTAAGTAAATGTTATTTTGCTTTTCAGCGCAACAGTTTGTTTTTAACTGACTAGCGCACCTTTCACTTGTTTGTGTCTTTTGTTATTATTGTTCATTATTGATTCATCTCAAGAAAACAAAAATATTTAGGCACGTTGGCTGGGATATGTTTTAATTTATTTTTTTTTTTTAATTTTCGGTGCCAAAGGTGAACCAACACAATTTTCAATAATGGCTTTATATACAAACGAATTATAACTTACCTTTACTTTGGGTAATAAATCAATATTGTACTAGCATTTGTTTCTCTAGTGAAAGAACTTATGTAGTAGACAAAAGAGGCCCGGCGTGACCAGGTGGTTAAGGCGTTCGACTCCTAATCTGAGGGTCGCGGGTTCGAATCACCGTCGCACCAATCATGCTCTCCCTTTTATTCGTGGGGGCGTAATAATGTGACGGTTAATCCCATTATTCGTTGGTAAAAGAGTAGCCCAAGAGTTGGCCGTGGGTGGTGATGACTAGCTGCCTTCCCTCTAGTCTTACACTGCGAAATTAGGGACGGCAAGAGCAGATACCTCTCGTGTAGCTTTGCGCGAAATTCAAAAACAAACAAACAAGTAGACAACAGCAGAGAGTAAATCGTTTATGAAGTGTTGAGTTTTAGTCGTTCGGGTTGAATTTCGATCAATGAAAAACAAGGTTAATGATAACTGGAAGAAATCTTAAACATTTTCTCTGTATTGAAATAGTTACTGGGACTAATGAAGTTTCGATATCGAATAAATGTAAATGCATATCGGTCTTGTGTTGATCCAGTAGTAATAACATTAAGGAATTAGTGTGAGTTACCAAATTTCTTGTTTATAACACGAAGATATAGTTCCATCATTTCAGCGATCAAATGAGGCTTAGCTTCTATAGTTTGTCTTTTGAAAAGTGTAAATAAAGGTTCTGTTTGTAACGAAAGTTACAGAAATCTTTAAGCACGCGCTTCATTTATTAAGTTTAATGGCGCGTAATGCGCTTTTAGAATTTAGTTAAGTGTTCTTGTTTTGTGTCTGACTTTGAAAGCCTCCGTTAACATTTATTTTTATGTGCCATCTATCTACTTCCATTTCTCCTGTGGTTCAAAGATCTGTCACATCGCTTGTCTGAGTTTGTGCAAAAGGAACACGACGGCTCTCAGTTCGCTCTCAGAAAGTTTCCTCGATAGGTCGCACGCTCGTGAGTGCGTGCGTTTTAAGATTATTCGCGAAGATGCGCGTGCACCGTGAAAGTCTACATACACTGTTCGTGCTGGTATTTAAAGTTAGCTAGTCGCGCGCACGGAAGCAGACAGGAAAAGGCCGCCACGTGTACACGCGCGGGTCACTCACAGAATAATTCAAACGCGACATACCCTGTAGTGTCTCAATGATTTGAAAGAAACAAAACAAAAAACAAGTCACATTCGATTCCGAACAAGTAAGAGAACGTTAAGAGGGAAAACGCATTCTCGATAAAATTTTGCTTACACGTGTTTCTAGGATCCGAAGAGAATTTTCAGAAGTTCCAAGGAAGAAATATATTACCGAGGAACTCGTGAGGTAAACATAATATACAGAAATTTCAGCGGAAGAAGTGTCTACTCTGAAGGAAAACAGATTATCGTCATTAATTACAATATAATTAATTACAGGCTTTACGGTTTCCTCCGACATCACTCAGTTGCTTAAAGATTAGTTTATGTGAACGTATTAAGTGTTAGACTGATGAGCCACTTGACGCACCTATTGGAGTGAAACACCATTTGTTACATGAGACATAAAGGCTAGTATGGGTTCGTATCTTGGAGACAGTGTTAATGGTAGTCGAGTTGCTAAATACTGAAGTATGAAAAGAGGCAGTTCCATTGCTCCTTGATTAGTTATACTACAAGCACTCCGACAGACACTCAACCCGATAATTGAATATGATTGAATCGGAGCTCGAAGAACCGCCTGACTCTCCTAGTCAAACATCCGCGTCTTGGATGGGCGAAACAGTGACTACGTTGACTAATCGAAAGTTTGTCCGCAGTTTTAGTGAACGAGTGACGGGGAAAAGTCGTGGAAGGGCTGAGCGATTGTGGTCGTGGATACGAAGGAACCGTCTTTCAGGTAAGGTAAAGCTACAGAGGAAGTACTAGGATTTTCTGTAGGAGAGGAAGTACTGGGATTCTCTGTGGGAGAGGAAGTACTGGGATTTTCTGTGGGAGAGGAAGTACTGGGATTCTCTGTAGGAGAGGAAGTACTGGGATTTTCTGTGGGAGAGGAAGTACTGGGATTCTCTGTAGGAGAGGAAGTACTGGGATTCTCTGTGGGAGAGGAAGTACTGGGATTTTCTGTGGGAGAGGAAGTACTGGGATTCTCTGTGGGAGAGGAAGTACTGGGATTTTCTGTGGTTACTTTTGGCTACATGGTTGCTTAATATTTGATAATTTGTTCGTCCGGCTGAAATGGCTGAAAGTCATTAGCTGGTAGGCCAGGTGGTTAAAACACTCTACTCGTAATCTGCGTGTGGCGAGTTCGATATGCTTACTCTTTCAGCCGTGGAGTGTTATAATGTTGCTGTCAATCCCATTGTTCATTAATAAAAAAGTAGCCCAAAACTTGGTGGTGGGTGAGGATGATTAGCTGCCTCTCTCTGCTGTTACACTGCTAAATTAGAGACGGCTAGCGCAGATAGTCCTTGTGTATCATTGTGCGAGATTTAAGACAAACAAACTTTACTCGGACCATTTTGTCCTTATTCATTCACTGGTTATTTTTGTAGTTGTACACTTCTTTGTTATTGCTGTTTGTAATAATTAAAAAGTGATAAGGTTGGCCTTAATTATATTGAGAGTTTCTGTTTAGACTAGCTGAAGACACCTACTGAGGAAATAAAGAACTATAATGTGTTTTTTTCCTTGTTTTACAAAGGGCTCGGCATGGCCAAGTGTGTTAATCCGAGAGTCGCGGGTTCGAATACCCATCGCGTCAAACATACTCGCCCTTTCAGCCGTGGGGGCGTTATAATGTAACGGTATATCCCATTATTCGTTGGTAAAAGAGTAGCTCGAGAGTTGGCGGTGGGTGGTGATGACTAGCTGCCTTTCCTCTAGTCTTACACTGCTAAATTAGGGACGGCTAGCGCAGATAGCCCTTGAGTAGCTTTGCGCGAAATTAAAAAATAACAATATTTTTTCGTAAAAGCAGTAATTAACAAACTCATTTAAATTATTAGATTATTCTGCTTTTAAATTCATAGGCAAAGATAAATAGAAATGTGCCCTATTTCAGGATCTTGTTTTCATTATTTACCTTTTCAAGCAAAAGCCTCAACACAAAAGAGCCCATGTACATAGTCGATTAGTTTTCACTTAACACACAAAATATTGCGATAATTATAATCGAGCCAGCCAACTTTGTAGGATCCAAGCCAGAATTCTATTTAAAGAAAGGACTACAAATTTCAGGGAATTTTTATCTTCTTCTTGGACAAAAATTATACAACGAAATACAGCATCGGACGTATCACTGAGCCATTCTTACATACATTTTTATTTTAAGGTGGTTTTTCGTCAAAAGAACACCGCTGGACGGTTTCCAGTCACCAATATATAATACTATGATAATCGAACCAACCAAGTCTGGCTGATGGATGCTAACACACGCACATTGGATCATTCTTACAGCAAGACGTATAACTGCTAACACATTTTTAGTAGCCTGTGTTATATTTCCATTTTTAAGAACTATATTACCATAAGTAATGTACAAGGTTTTACCGTTTTGTGTATAAATATATTCATATATATCCATTTTGACTGTGCGTATTGGTGATTGCTCGATTACGTTGAACAACAGTTTTTAAAAGGTTTACAAATGATTGAATTTCTTCCTATGGTCTAAAACACGCTATTTTGCTTGTGCTTTACTAAGTTATCATAATGGGAATATGTAAAGGATAATTCAACCTCGGTTCGAACCAGAGCACTTCACTGAACGCGTTTGACACTCCCACCTGCGTTTCTGTGTGAAGGGGGGGAGTAGATTTATTACTGTGAAAATCCTGGTACTATATTATTAGTAATAATATTGCTATTACGTCTTGCTCTAAGTATTTGATTTTCAAACAAAATTTTATAAAAGATGTAATAATAAAATAAAAAAAATATTAAGAAATTATAAAACGAAATTGGGAAAAGAAAAAAGTGAAGTGAAAAAGGTTTGGTTGTTTTTGAATTTCGCACAAAACTACACAAGGGCTATCTGTGCTAGACGTCCCTAATTTAGCAGTGTAAGACTAGAGGAAAGGCAGCTACTTATCACCACCCACCGCCAACTCTTGGGCTACTCTTTTACCAACGAATAGTGGGATTGACCGTCACATTATAACGCCCCCACGGCGCGACGGGGATGCGAACCCGCGACCCTCAGATTATGAGTCGCACGCCTTAACACGCTTGGCCATGCAAAGTGAAAAAGGATTCGCTTAATTTACTACTGTTCATTATATTAGTGATTATTTGTTGGAGCCGAAATATTTTAAACTTAAAAAGAATTTGTCTTGTGGAAAAAAAGTAAACTATAAGGTTTTACTTCTATTTGTTTATTGTTGTTTTTTTATTGAGAAAGAATATAATAGTTAATTATCATTCAATCAGCATCTGCCCCCTGGTGGCTCAGTGGTATGTTTGCGGACTTACAACGCTAAAAACTGGGTTTTGATACCCGTGGTGGGCAGAGCACAGATAGCCCATGGTGTAGCTTTGTGCTTAATTAAAAAAACAACAAAACAAACAGTCAGCATTTAGTAATTTAATTTGCAGAGGGTGCGTGAGTGAACAGAACATGGGTAATAAAACCCGTTATTGCAGTGGAACATTAAACAGAATTTTACTTTCATTGCTAGCTAAGTACGAAATCACCCAGTTTAAAAAACGAGCCCAGTCCAATGAACGGTGTCGTTGAGTCGGAACGTGTAATGTACACTCGCTCTATGACACTTTGACAGCCTGTTAGTTGGAAAGGAACAGAAATTCCTCGTTACCATAAGAGCATATGTTAATAATGTTATCTTACATGGGCGTAATATTCAGTTTTGACAACCAATATGGATATTTTGGTAAACATAAGATAACGTACACACATGTTCATTTTCCCAGGGATGTCGTGTATTGGTCATCTGGGATATCGTAATGTTGTCGTTTACTATACAAGTAACCTTCTGCTCGTACAAAGTCATCGGAAACCGACCTTGACTTGACTAAGTAGTAATATTTCCCAGAATTCTCTCCTAGCTTGTGTTCACAGCTGCACGAGTTCATGTGTAAAACCAAGTGTTTCTTGTTATCCTTGAATAAATTGACTATACAGACCTTGCGCTATTGAGAGCCATCTGTCTGTTTGCCTATCTGTCTAGAAGGACATCTGTAGGGTGAATTGTTTCAGGAAGAAACTGGTCATTGGAGCAACCGACTTGAGAGGAAAATGTGTTAATACATTGATTTTAATATCTATTTTTGATTTTCTTTAAAAGGATTAATAAAAATTGTATCTTTTGTAAGGGTTTCATAATTCAAAAGCATTCTTCATGGATGCACTTCTGTTTGGTCCAAGAACCTTATTGTCCACTTCAGTCCATGGACCCTCCTCTCCAGTCTGATACTTGCACTAATGATTGGGTAGATCCTTCTGGGCCTTCAATATACGAATTAAATAATTTTGTTAACAAAATAAATAAAACTAAACTTTTAAACAATTGGTAATTTTAGAAACAGTGCATCATTAAAGAAACCATGGCTTCTATAAAAGTCATCTACGATTCTAAGACACATTTTGTTAAATCGTGTTGAACATGTAATATTATTTGTGACAGTACAGGAAAATGTGGTTGTTTTTGTTATCAAGCGTAAAGCTACACAAAGGTATCGAAACCCGGTTTTTAGCAGTATAAGTCCGCAAACATACCACTGTTCTACTAGGGAGAGGACAGAAAAAGATGGTTGCTTTTGTTATCAAGCATAAAGCTACTTAAAGGGCTATCTGTGCTCTGCCCACCGCAGGTATCGAAACTTGGTTTCTAGCAGTATGAGTCCTCAGACATACCACTGTGCCACTAGGGGGAGGACAGGAAAAGATGGAATGTATACTGGAATTATATTTTGTTAACATTATAGACGATTTTTATACAAGACACACATATATGTTACAAACATGTTGTTTAGTACATGTAGAAATTAATTGTAATGTCTATCGACTTAAATGCTTCCTTAATATATATATAATATATACATTATAAGACAAGATCGCTGAGTGGATGTGGGTGTATTAGTCATCCTACAAATGAATTTTATAAATTAATATTACACAGATTTGTGTTCGAATCTATTATTTTCCACATGATGCAGTGAATTTTTAGTGTTTAAAACTTATTTTTGGCGATTTTTATTCCAGTTTAGAGTATGTGTCTTACGCATAATACAAAAGTACATAGTTGAAAACAAATCGCCATTACGTCTTTTCAACGACACACCTTGTCTTGATGTTTGTTCTGAACATTTTGTTTTTCCTATTTCGAACTTATGATGAAAGTATTACCCTTATAAGCACTTCAGTCAGATAGATTTTGTAGCAATGATATCTGTTTGTTTGTTTTTGAATTTTGCACAAAGTTACACAAAGGCTATCTGTGCTACCTGTCCCTAATTTAGCAGTGTAAGACTAGATGGAAGGAAGCTAGTCATCACCACCCACTCTCAGCTCTTGGGCTACTCTTTTACCAACAAATAGTGGGATTGACCGAATAATTATAACGCCTCCACGACTGAAATTGTAAGCATGTTTGGTGGGAAAGGGAATCGAACCCGCGATCTTCAGATTACGTGTTGAGTTCGCTAACTACCTGACCATACCGGACCCAAGATGGTGTCTGAATATCAAGTCAGAATTAGGTTGTTCAAGGTTTGACCAATAAGCATTGTTTTTGTGGCAAGTAGCTTATGCTTCTTTACGCGTCAAAAAGTAGTTCCCAGTGGTTTGATATCTCAACTATTAATGCATGCGTTATTTCATAGGTGCTCTTGCGTATTGTATGCTCTGTTAATTTGTTTTTCAGTGCTCAATAAAGAAAGATTACTTTTCTTTTAATAGAAAACATAATCAAAACTTTGTTTTGGAGGGTTATATTATCCTGCTAAAACTTTCACACGCTGTACCAGATTTCTTTCTCTACGTGTAATTTTAATTGTAAACAAATTATGTTGGAAACTAATTGAATTAGATTTTGACCAAATTGTATGAAAAGACTTGATATCCCATAAGAATCAGTTGAGGTTCTGTTATGAAACTCTATCAAGTCAAGACAGAACATTTTACAGCAAGAAAGATATAACTACAGTATAATTAAGTAAAACTTTAGAGTTTACAATGCTCATCAAATCAACTTACGTTTCAACTCTCATGCTGAGGTCTTCTCTCAATGTATACTGATAACGAATACCTGAAGAATGTATGTATTGTTGGGTCAGTTGTCCTGTATTCTTCAATGTGATTCTGAAATGAATGGAAAGTTGGTTACATTTACATGTTGTAACCAATATTCCCTCGATTTGTTTTTAATCAATCCTTGTTCGGAATGAATTTTGTTCGTGTGTACCGGTATTAAGGCAATGTGCGTAACCAGTTTGTTTGTTTTTTTCTATGGTGGTACGTTTAGACCATCAACCCTACTGAACCACAAGGTCATTGAATAATGCTACCAGGTGGTTATTTGGACTCTGGACCTATCAAATGCTCGGGCCATTAAGGCAATCAACGTGTTGACAATTTCTGATGATGTGTACAGCCTAGAGAGGGCGCTGGTCATAACATTAGGTTGATGCTCATCTCAGAGTTAAACTTTAGTGGAATTCCTAAAGCTTTGATGACATAATTCTGACTGATGTTGCCTTGCACATATAGAGATATATTTATTCCTTTAAGTGTTCGCTTTAGGCATATCAGCCTTTTATATCTGTAAGATGCTCAGAGATGAGAGTGGAATAGAAAAGTGTGGTATCGAAAGGGTCTGCGTTAATTACAACACAGAAGGACACGCATATACGCCATTTATATAAAAATAAAACTAATCTCTATTTATTTTCTTGTCCATGTTTATCTATTTACCCGTTCAGTTGAATAAGGCATGTTTTGGGTCATCTGTGGCGACACAGAAAAGAAAGCTTAACGTCTAATAAAGCATGTCTGTTTAGACTAATCTATAAACTCGGAGACACCTGTACATTTTGAATTATGACGTTAAATAAAACAGGGATTAGTTTAGAGATCTTGGTAACCTTTATCTCTATAGTTACAGTATTGACCAAGTTATAACAGATAATCGCTCGTAGTCAGAAATACTCACATCGGGGTAGCTGACTGCATCCTTGTATAGTTCAGGTTGAAGTTTCAAATTTTCTTTGGATCTAGAACCAAACGACTTCACGATTGCAAATACGTCTAAGTATAAAAACAACACCTCATTTTGTTCCTACGTAGCTGTAAAATTTCAACAAGAAATTCAACAACGAGAGAGTTTGTTGGGGCAATTTTCTTTTAGTTTCACAACATTCAGTTAAAACAGTAGGAGATTTGAATAACATTTTATGAAGCTTTTTCTTGTATGTATATGTTATATGTTATATGCATGAATGCATTTACTTCTCTAGATTACTCGAGTCTTAAACGAAAACGAAAAATAGCAATGTTTTTGAAGCTTAATATTACCTTTTAACTGCAAAATGTCTAATGACAAAAATTAAACAATGAAAAACAATAAAATTCATTTTCTATTCAGAGCCACGATCTCGTAAAAAAAATCGAGATTAATACTGTATAATTTATGAGCAGCTAACTTAATACGATGCTCAATTTCTTGAGGATATTTCGTTGAAAACGTTAGTGATTAAAAATAACGCGAAGTTCGACTGCAGCTAAGACAGCATGTCTTCAGATACAAGCACTGTAATATTCAGTTATAATTGTAGTTCTTTATTATGCTGATAACTGAAGTGTTGTTACGTTTTGTACTTATGAAGATTAAATCACAACCGATACTTGATTGGACGGCTGGTTTCTAGTCACATAAAAGACGTTTTTTCAACATTCAAATAATGCATCACATTTTTGGTTTCAAACGTTTGTATTTTTTGATATATGAGAAATTTCGTATTGCAAGTAGACGATGAATCTAATTATTCTAAGTTCTACATTGTTGTCAGAACTCGCAGCTATGTAATGAATTAAGTAAAAGTAGGATAACATTTTGCCGAACGCTTCCACTTAAGTTGAAAGCATGACCATCTTTTAAAGGCTTAAAATAGTTTAAGCAGCGAAAGTTCTGGACAGTGCATTTTATCTCCAGTGTCGGTGAGATGTGATCTACGTATCAAATTACTGACTAAAAAGCAACTTGAACTTTGATAAAGGAATTTTTTTTTTCAGTTATGAGTATAATTATTAACTGGTTATACTGCCAAATTGTGGACCTGAGGTCCAGTAGCTTGTATCTCGCGATTGCCATGGGAACCTTACCAGTTTGCTTGTTTGTTTTTTTTAATTTCGCGCAAAGCTACACGAAGGATATCTGAGCTAGCCGTCCCTAATTTAGCAGCTAGTCATTGCCACCGACTGCCAGCTCTTAGATTACTCTTTTAAGAACGAATAATGGTATTGACCGACACATTATAACGCCCCCACGCTGAAAGGGAGCGCATGTTTGGTGCGATGGGGAAAAGCTTACCAGAGTAATGGTCAAATCCCACTATTTAGTGTAACAAGGGTAAACCCAAAAGTTAACTGTAGGTGGTGTTACGTAGCTGTTTCCCACTCTAGAGACTCTATCACTTCAGAATAGTTTAAATAGACAAAATAGCATTGAATTCATTTATACTGGCATAACATAAGACGAAATAACTAGTCACTAGTTTGTTCAACTGATCTTCTCAAAACCTGGTGTTTCTTAAAACAATGTCCAAGTGTCTTAAGGCGTTCGACTCGTAATCCGAGGGTTGCGGGTTCGAATCCCGGTCGCACCAAACATGCTCGCCCTTTCAGCCGTGGGGGGCGTCATTACGTGACGGTCAATCCCACTATTCGTTGGTAAAAGAGTAGCCCAAGAGTTGGCGGTGGGTGGTGATGACTAGCCGCCTTCCCTCTAGTCTCACACTGCTAAATTAGGGACGGTTAGCGCAGATAGTCCTCGAGTAGCTTTGCGCGAAATTCAAAACAAACAAACAATCTTACAACAATTTTCTTTCTGAGATGTGGTATGTATTGTACAAAAGGAAACACTTTTATGTTGTTTTTAATTTTTAGGTGATTACGTAAAGCTGTTAAAATAACAGCTAATTAAACCCTTTATCGTTTGTCTCGATTGTAAAATTATTTCTTTTTCTATTTTATTCAATTGTTTTCTGATTCTCAACATGGAAACGTGTTAATTTTATATAAAATGCGTGAATAACCAATCTAAAGATAACAATGGTAAAGATGTTGAAAGACATTAATGACTGGCCACAAGGGGCTAGATGAAGATAATTATAATAATTAATTTGTGATAAGGATAAACGTGTATGTCTCAAAATGATCTACGTTATATATATATATATATAAAACTATAGAAAACGTGTTCTTAATATTTGGGGCTAACATTTAAGACCTAAGACCTGAAACCGTATTCATTCAAAAACGTCTATCTCAGCTCAGCGGCATCTCAGAGGGCTTATATTCCAGGTGGGCAGAGCACATTTAGCCCATAGAGTAGCTATGCGCTTAACAACAACCAATCACGCTAAAACTTTAACTTGGTCGTGCTGCTATCTACAGGTATTATACGTAGATGGATTTTGTTGTTGTTACGAACTTTCATGTTTACTTTCGCTTGTAAACTAACCGCCATATTTTTTTAATTATTTTTACTTTCACTTCCGAGTTTTTATGACACTGAATTTTGCATAATTACCAAAAACTTGAAAAAGTAATAATTGCCACTTTTTAATGGTTTTGTAAAATATAAAATAAATTATTCGCAGAAATGCATATTCCAGATTTTACGTCATAAAGCTATGAAGATTACTGTGACGTACACGATATGTGCTTTTTAACACTTATGGTATATCAACATAAAACTGGAAACGCGTATATCAGACGAATATATTATTAAGCGAACTATCTGCACAAAAATACAGCACAAAATCTGGTAATTATAAGCGGAATATGTGGAGAAAAAGCCACAAATAAACATTTGTATGTCTTTTGAATTTGGCGCAAAGCTACACGATGGCTATCTGCGCGAGCCGTCCATAATTTAGTAGATTAAGACCCTCGGACGCCTTAACACACTTGGCCATGCTAGGCCTAAATATTACTGAAATTTAATATTCTTTATCCCTTTATCCCAGCGATAAAATATTTAATTTTCTTTTTAATATTGTGTGAGTTGCAAAGTAAGGAATCTTGATCAATCTATTTCAAAGAATTCTGGCGCGGCGAGTGTCACTTTTGAATTACATGACTTGGAAAATAGTTGAATAGACATCAAAACGTCCTTTTCAAGCATCTTAGAATTAGATACAGAGGAAAATAAATTTAAAAATATATAATGCATAGTGGTCATTTTGAAATCCAAGACGGTTACTACGTGAGTCATGAAAAATTAAAAAAAAAACACGACCTTTAATTTCTCCTGCTTTAAACTTATGAAACGAATCATAAAATTTATTCTGTTTTGCTTATTTATATGCAGAACAGTAGGTCTGTTTTATGGGTATATGTATACATTCTTGTGTTTACACGATTGGAGATCTCCATTGGAAGATAGTTTTATGCTCGCATGTGAGAGAAAAATCAAAGAATAGTTGTTTGGTTTATTTGGGATCACGCTGAGTGTTCAACCAGTCATTTCTGTTTCAACCATGTATGCTATTAAAGGGATTTGATAAATGGTTTTCACCCTATAGGTGTAACGATTTCAGATAATAACGTTCGCATATTAATCGTTCATTTTGTGGCTACCATAACAGCATTATTCACCTTTAGCTGAAAAGTTCCTTTGTATAAGAATCATGTCACGGTATGACGGTACCGATTGAGCTATTGTTAGTCAACTCACATTGTATTCAAAATTCTTTTTTAATGTATGATCTTTGTAAAGGTCTTTATGCTCTGAATTCAGCAGTTCAAACATTTTTCTTGCTTCCTTCAATTACAGTATTATAATTAAATATAAGTAGCCAAAAATAATGTTACCTCGTATAACAATTACTGTTATTATTGCCATAAAGAATATATGGAAGAAATTAAACACAAACGTCAAGGATTCAAAGACTTTCTCCCTTCATTTTGTTTATATTTTAAGCGTGTTTGTGAGGTGTTTAAAGATACCCCCCAAAAATAATAGTTTCGACAAATACTGCTATAGTTCAATCTAGTTTTTACGTTTTGTATGCAAGTAAGCAGCCATGGTTTATTTACTTCTTTTGTTCTGTGTCATTTTACTTTGCGTTATAAAGTACCGCATATACTTCAGGTTGCTCGTGAGTGTGTTGTATGCAACACTCGTAAGTTGTTGCCGCAACAGCCAACAGTGCTCACAAGTATATTTGCACATTTCACACGTACATTAACAGTGAAGTGTGATGAACATTGGAAATCGCTTGCAATAGGTTATCAGCGGACTTTGTTTTATGAAATTGGTTGGAGTGTCCGGTTTTGAATTGGAGAGTCCAAGGTTCGTATTCTGTTCCAAGCTATGATGTATTTTTAGAGTGATGTTAAAATTTCACTATTCGATTGGGATTGTCCAAAATTTGGTGACGAGTGCTCTTGACTAGCTAAATCTATCCTGGTCTGTAAATTCAAAATTAGCGGTCCCCGAGTAGGTCAGCGGTAAGCTTGCAAAATTATAGCATTAAAGTCCAGTGCTCGATTCTCCACGATTGTCAGAACGCAGATAGCCCATTACAGAGCTTTGCACTTAAAAAGAACAACAAGCAAACCTAGAGATTATTGACGCAGATATTTTTGTGTTGTTTAATGCAAGTATCTGTAATTAAAAGTTGGTATTAGTATCTTTCATCCATATGTATAGCTTACCTACATTTACGTAGCTATTTTCTTGGTTTCATTGGAGTTCGTTTGTCAAAAAATAAAATGTATATTAATTTATGTATAAACAAGCATAAAAAATGATAACACACAATAGCTGGCCCATCCACTAAACAAATATAATACCTAAATATAGTTATTTTCAAATGTAAGTCTGAATTCTGTTTTGTTCAGGTTTCAGTGCCTTTTTTAATGATACACTTAACATGTGTTAAGTTGAAGTCTTTTCTATATTGTTACTTATTCAAAAATCAATTAATGTATGTTTTTTGTTGTGTTTTTATTTTTCTGAAACTAATGGCGTAGTGTTTTGTCTCACTGGTCATAGTATTCGATTCAATTAAAATTATGAGGTGAATAATATATAAAATTAGTGTAGTGCCAAAAGCTGTTAACAGTTTTTAACAGCTATCAGTTTAAATATACGGGCACTGTTTAGGCCCGCCGGACCTAACTCATAACCATTTGTACCAGTTAGAGTTTACGTAATGGTAACTTCTAATATATTAACTATGTCTTCACAAAATTTGGCAGAATTTTAGTAAACATTACAAGGCTTTTGCACATGCAAAATAAAATTTTTCAATTAACTGTTTTTTTATTAATATTTGTTCATAAAATTGTCGATTCTTTTTTTTAACTAGTACGAGGGGGCTCGACATGGCCAGGTGGGTTAAGGCGTTCGTCTCGTAACCTGAAGGTTGCGGGTTCGTATCCCTGTCGCACCAAACATGCTCGCCCTTTCAGCCGTGGGGGCGGTATAATGTTACGATCAATCCCACAATTCGTTGGTAAAAGAGTAGCCCAAGAGTTGGCGGTGGGTGGTGATGACCTTCCCTCTAGTTTTACACTGCTAAATTAGGGACGGCTAGCTCAGATAGCCCTCGTGTAGCTTTGCGCGAAATTACAAAACAAACAAAGAAACTAGGACGAGAGTAAAGTGACTTCCATTTTAGATTAAAAATACTTTTCTTTGCCTCAAAGGCCTCATATTTCACTCGTATAGCATGTAGAACCTCTTAAATAAATATATAACTTTTTCAGTAAAACTTTATATTTTTTCTGTTACTTATTACCTAATTCTTCAGCTTGTAAACAACTCAAATTTAATGAAAGGAAAATTGTAAAATCAGAAAGAAAACGAGCAGCTGTGTCCTTCATTATTAATCAACAGGTTTCAAAGTACGTACCCTGAGAGTTTCAACTGTTAAACATATCCCACAAATTTTCTGTTTTTTTTATTTTCAACATCTGAGGTTAAGAGGCAGTCATTTTTTAGATAGCGTAAGGATACTTCATACTTTCTAAAGGTGAGGAGTCTCGATTCCTGGTACGAGCCGTATACATGTTTAATCTTTACGAATTATGTTAAATGTAAGCGTTAAGTGATTTTCAAAAGACATCTTCTTTGGAGTGACACACTAGAGTACAGACAGTTTGAATACCGTGACACTTAGTTTCGTGAAATAACATATATTAGCAGCGTTATAGAAAATATAAATGTTATTTAAAACTAGTCATTTGCTATTCTAATAGAACTTCTATTGTTGTTACACTTTCTTCCTTTCTAAGATATTTATAGTTTCATGTTCTAAATGCACAATGGTCTGACTACACATGGCATAAAAACGTATATCAGATCGGCTGGTATGGGTGTTAACACTTTTATTGATACGCAGAGAACATTTCGACCTTCCTGTAATGACGTAATACAAGGTGACGAAGGAAATGTTGGAAATAACTATGGTTTTTCTCAGTATTTCTATTATATATGTATTTGTTTGACAAATTGATTCAGTATGTCCAGGTGGTTAGGGCGCTCAACCCCAAATCTGAGGGTCGCGCGTTGGATTTATAGAGTTTATGTAATTTTTTTTCAGGCAGTTTTTGTTTCCTTTCCAGGAGTGATTAATGAAACGTTTCGAGTTTGGTTTCTTTGTTGTTTGGATGCTCTATTTCCCTATAATTATATTTAAACTTTGATCTTCATAAAATTCGGTCTGAACACCATTAGAATACGTTTCAGTGGCGAAATCTGGTTACTGGTTTGTTTAACATGCAATTACATTAATTAAAGGATTTTCAGTCGGTTATGGTATGTTCGTGTTTTTGTATTTGGCGTTTTATCAAAAGTCTTAAGTGACTCATCCTTTTTTGTTACATCTCGTTTCAGTCTACTTAACTAAAAGTACGTTGAATAAATTAAGAAACATCTTTCTGTAACTTGTACTGAATAAATGAGTTCATTCAAGTGTGAAACTGGAACTAATGACACATCAGTCTATACAGATGTTAGAGAACTAAACGTACGACACAGTTCGATAATCCACGAAGTGCCTTAAAAAGTATAATTGAACTTATAGGCTAGTTGATAGGTATAGGAAAACTATGTTCAAGATGTTCAGTTCCATAAGCCAGGAAGCAAGGTTTTTGGTGTGTATACATGAAACTGATGCATAAAGCTAAAGCTGCCTTCCCTCTAGTTTTACACTGCTAAATTAGAGACGGATAGCGCAGATAGCCCTCGAGTAGTTTTGCGCGAAATAAAAAAAAACAAACTATTTAAAGAAATAGTCAATGCAATCCTCACCAATGTAATATACAAAAAAAAAAGCATATTCTACTTGATGTTGCGTTATAGGTTGAACAAATTAAACTCGGAATAAACAACGTATTCGCACGTGTTTTCACTTTGTTTGACTAAAAACAATTTTCGAAAGTACGAGAAAACACTTGCTCGCTTAAGCAAACCTTCCATAATTTTAATGTTCATCTAATCCCCTGATGTTTATTATCAGAATGCTTGTTACCTTGGAAACCGTAAAACGTCATCGCAATCCCTGTATCATTCAGAAGGTTGGTAGATCCCCACGGATTTGGTTGTGTTATCTACCTGGGCAGAACGTGAATTAGAATCACACGTGTCAACCCTCTCCCAGGAGACTTACCACGATATTCAACAGCTCATATGTCTGAAGGAATAACATGTTTCAATTTCTGGAAAGGAAAATGTAGCAATTGTTTAGCAGCAGCGCTAGCTAACGTGAGCTAACACAAACATACAGATGCACGCCATGCAGCCGTAGAAAAAGGTCACACAAGCAACTTATAATTTCTCAGAGTAAATTATTGCTGCGAAATTGGCAACTCTATTTGTTCTATATACGTTAAATTCTAAAAATATCGAGCTGTCATATTATTATCTTATATGTTTTCATCAGTATCAATACAAGCTGCATCAAAAGAAAACAAAATCGCAACCGAGACGTAATTTATGTGGTCTGTGGGATCTTTGAAATTTAGGTAGATAAGCAATCGATAGCAGAACGTACAAATGATGTTACAAATAGCTCGTGGTATTTTAAGAAGTAAATAATCTAACTGCATTTCCCAACATTAGACCGATAGGAGAATTTATTTAAAATATTCGCGATTTTCTGTGAGTTTTGTTGTTGTTTTTTCAGATATTTTGACCGCAGATTCTGTGTTTAGAGTTAAGTGTACAAAACCAGAACTAACCGAAATTAACGTCACTATTTCGGAAAGATCCATATAAAAAAATGTATATTTTGTTTTATGTCGGGTAATCATGTAAATATACGTTAGATAGAATAAATTATTTATAAACAATTTATTTATCTATGTTTTGGTTAGGGCGCTAGACTCATAATCTGCAGGTCGTGGGTTCGCGTTCGAATCCTTGTCATCGAACATGCTCGATCTTTCAGCCGTGGAGGCATTATTATGTTACGATCAATTTCACTATTCGTTAGTAAAAGAGAATAGCCAAAGAGTTGGCGGTGGGTGATGTTAACTAGCTGCCTCTCAGTTAGTCTATTACTTCTAAATTAGGGACGGGTAGCGCAAGTAGTCCTCGAGTAACTTTGCGAGAAATTCAAAACAAACAAACAAACAAATAAGTAAGCGTGTTTCGCAAGTAGCTGTATTGCGCCTAACAGATTATAGAGGGTTGAATACGTTATATGAAAATTAGTTTGAATATGAAAGTCACTTGACAACCACAATCCACATAAAATCACGGTGGAACAGACTGTATCAGAACTACATTTTGACATTGTTTTGGGTTACGTTTGATGCCTTCGATTATATTTAGAGTGAGTACGTGACTGCAATTTCTGATGCAAAATATCACTCAGGTTATAACGATGCGCTCATACCGGGAATTTAAAATTTCCCAGGCGGGAATGTTCCTTGTCATTGAGAAATAGAAAGGAGTAATGATCAGCTTGTGGCACATGGAAAACTCACACAGAGATACACAAGTTCTACTTAGCCGTGATAAGCAAATATATATTGTCTCATGACAGGTGGGAATCCCCGAACACAAAAGTCAGTGGTAACAGCAGTACTTAATGGAATCAAGAAGGATATTCATTAGGGAGCAATATATCTTAAGTAGCTAAGGAATAAAAGGGTTATATATACGAAGACAAGCTGGCCAACTCGCAGGGAACAGTACCTGTAGATTTCTGTGCGATCGGAGTGTTGAAATGAGCGCTAAGAAACTGTAGTCTTTGTACGATAGACATATGGAAAGCTGTATGTTAGAGTGGAATGCTTTAAACATGACGTCATGCAACGATGTAAAATACGCTGCAGAGCTGTTGTCAAAATGCACGGTCGCCAGACAAAGTATGACAGGACGTTGCTTCATTGATTATAACAATGTGACGAGATTTCAGAACCGTTTCAATGTAGCTTACTGAACTTTTGTATTAACGAAATTCAAATTTATCGTGCTGTTAAGGCGAAATAATTAAAGAAAATATGAAGGTGGCATGACTACACAATGACCCTCTGGTTCCTGAGTGGTTATTGCAACGTCATGTATGGACGATTTTTTTTTTTTTTAAGTTCTCAAGATGTTTTTCCCCGACTTATGACTTAGCTACAAACCAAAGTCATTTTACAATTATGTTTTTCCACTTTTGTTTCCCTTAGTTGCGAAATTGCTCTGTTCTTAGAATTTACGACACTTTTTATCCTGTAAACTTAGTGACCTAAACCTTGCACTCGGGCTTCTATTATTCTGCTTAATATACGCTTATTTTTATCATATTAAATATCTGTTTGACCTATTTTCTCTCAGTTTTTCGGTTTCTTAGTCAGAACCATCAGTTCTCAGCACTTTTGCGTCTTCATTTGATTACCAACCACAAGATACTTACGAGTTTTGTTTTTACTATTGAAGTTAAGCAAGCTGAAGCACGGTCGACAGGCCTAATCTATATCTGACTCATACGCGCAAGGACGCTTTCTCTACGTAACGTCCTGTATTCTTACTGACAAAGATTCTCAAGACACAGAGAGAGAAAGAAAGAAAAAATGATCTGATTCTCAAGGACGATCTATGAAATTTGTATTTTATGTAACATCCTTGGTGTTTATCCTTGACTTTAAAGCAGTTACACATCATTGCGAGAAAATTTCAATATTTCACGCCGTATTTTGTACTTTGTCTTTGGCCAACTGCCATCTATCGGTTACTATGTAACTTAAAAGTTAAAAATTTGCAGTTAAAATTGTTGTTGTTATTGCAACTTTTCAATAACGCATTGAGTTTCGAAATAAATATTATAAGTGTTATAAAACCATTTTTATGTATTATATATTTATGTATATTCAGTAGAAAGAAACGCCTTTTCCTTGTTATTTCTTAGTGGAAAGCAAAGTTACTTAGTTGTAAGAGTTACTCTGGAAGCAATCTTTAAACATTTTACTGACCAAAATCTAAAGGTTTACCATCTATTTAAATATCTTATATATATATATAAATGTCATTCTTCCCTCCTGAGACGTAATAACATGCCATGTGGCTGAATATTCAGTATCGAAATTTGAAATAACAGAAATAATAAAACGCATATTTATATAACAAGTTTGTCCTTATTGAACAAATAGCAATATATAAACGTTATAAAGGAACTTCTATTTGAATTCAAGAGTGACTGAGAATAATTTTACACTGAATAATTCGATGTAAAACATGAGAATACTGAAATGGTTCCGATAGATGCTATTCAGAAATTAACTTTTTTGTATGTCAATTAAAAGAAAATAAAAGTCATTTTAAAAACATATATATGTATATCCCTATTAAAATCCCCCTTTCTTAGCATTCCCACAGGACTCTAAACTAAACAGCTGTACATCTGGCACAGATCCAAATTCTCCTCAGAGAAAGCACTTGTAAACAAGATATCACTTTGTTCCGCCTACATGTTATGTATAATGTTTTTCTGTTTTAGCCTTTAAAGTTGTTTGTTTATACTTTTTGATGTACATAAACTATAGAATGATCTATAGTTCATGCTGATGTATCACATCCGAAAATGAATAGAGATTATTCAGGTTCAAAAACTAAAGAAATCAACAGATAGTTTCATAATAAAGATTGTTTGTTTGTTTGTTTGTTTTAATTTCGCGCAAAGCTACTCGAGGGCTATCTGTGCTAGCCGTCCCTAATTTAGCAGTGTAAGACTAGAGGGAAGGCAGCTAGTCATCACCACCCATCGCCAACTCTTGGGCTACTCTTTTACCAACGAATAGTGGGATTAACCGTTACATTATAACGCCCCCACGGCTGAAAGTGCGAAAATGTTTGGTACGACGGGGATTCCAACCCGCGACTCTCGGATTATGAGTCGAACGCCTTAACCCACCTGGCCATGCCGGGTCCATAATAAAGAACGTTCAACGATTCTCATCAATTCCTAAGATAAACGAAAACTAAACCGGACCTTAAATATCTTTACAACTGGGAAGTATCGTTTCGCTTAATCCTATTATATTTTACAAAGTATGCGTGGATTTATGAATATACGTGTTCTAGTATGTAATGTAATAAACACGTGTGACATTCAGTCTCTATGTTTATCTAGACATACAGCTGTCCAGTCCGAAACAGTAAAACGTTGGAAGTATTAAGTAGCGTGTTAGAAAGAAGGATATAGTTCAGTTGGATATGTAAATACACAGCAGGAGGTCAAGGGCTTTTTGAACTAACTTTCCAAATGAAAAGGCTATTTTTTCTGCGTCAACCCTACTTATGAAAAGCGAACTGTAGCTACCGCTTTCTTTACATTATTAGATTAAACAGCAAAGATTTAACTTCGAATAATTCAGTCAAAAGAAAGCACTGAAAAACGCTGATTTTTCTTTGAACTTTGTCTTTATATTCAAGGAGATAAAACGAACATTATATGTAACACTTATACTGTAACTTCTGGGAAAAGTTAGGCCTAATGGCTGTTTTTCGTTCCAAAACCTTGATTTCAGGAACATTTGGTTGCTTTTAAAGTAATTATATCATGGTCTTAAAGACTAGTTGTCCCCTGCTAGTACGGCGGTAAGTCTATGGAATTACACAGCTAATATCAGCGGTTCGATTCCCCTCCATGAACTCAGCAGATAGCCTGATTTAGCTTCGCTATAAGAAAACACACACACAACAAGACCAGTCGCTTCTATCAGCCTTCGCCATTGAAGGTGACGGAGGTTAGGTTATTACCCCTGCGTATGTGTGTGTTTGTTTGTCAACAAATTTTTCGAAAACGACTTAATGCTTTGGACGAAAGTTGGTATGCATTTGGACTATGACCCAACTTAGATGTGATTAGTTTCAGAGCCAGGGTCATTGTCACAACAAGGTTACGAAATTGAAAAAAATCCCTATTTGTTAACATGGGGATCAATTTTTTACTGTATTTTTGCTCTACGACTCAGTCATAAATGATTGAACTTTGATGAAACTTGGTGGACACATGTAGAATATTATTACTCATTATCCTGCCAAAAATGGTCCGTGTCCGTTATTAAAGATGACACATTTCCATATTTTTTGAAGACCAAATATGATCAACGCTGTGTTTCTCATTCTTCTGTATCAATCTAGGAAAAGAAAAGCACAATATTATTATTTTTTAGCTAACGTGAATTTTTGTTCTTTAATTTTACGAATAGTCCAATATTTCGATGGTTCAGTATATTTGTACGAGTCATAAAATAGGAAAACGTCAGAAGGAACAACTTTAGTGAGGCTAAGATATATCAAAGGTATTCTACCATAAAAGATTAAACCATGGAAGACATACCAGAGAAAGATGTATCATCATGAACTGAAAACAAGGAAGACATACCACAGAAAGATGTATCATCATGAACTGAAAACAAGGAAGACATACCACAGAAAGATGTATCATCATGAACTGAAAACAAGGAAGACATACCACAGAAAGATGTATCATCATGAACTGAAAACAAGGAAGACATACCACAGAAAGATGTATCATCATTAACTGTAAACAAGGAAGACATACCACAGAAAGATGTATCATCATTAACTGTAAACAAGGAAGACATACCACAGAAAGATGTATCATCATTAACTTAAACAAGGAAGACATACCACACAAAGATGTATCGTCATTAACTTAAACAAGGAAGACATACCACACAAAGATGTATCGTCATTAACTGAAAACAAGGAAGACATACCACAGAAAGATGTATCATCATTAACTTAAACAAGGAAGACATACCACACAAAGATGTATCATCACTAACTGTAAACAAGGAAGACATACCACAGAAAGATGTATCATGATTAACTGAACACAAGGAAGGCATACCACAGAAAGATGTATCATTAACTGAACACAAGGATGACATACCACAGAAAGATGTATCATCATTAACTGAACACAAGGATGACATACTAAAGGCTTTCTCTGTCATTAGTTCCTTTGTTTTTAGTTTTTCATTCTTGTTTCGAGTCTAGTTTTTGTTTTTCTCTAAAACAAAAATATCACGTGGTTTTGAGCATTGGTGAAATATAAAGAATAGAAAACGATAAATAAAAAAAATATCAGTTAATGTAAGATTCATCATCCTTCGGAATAAATAAGAAAATAGAAAAGTCAGGTTCATATCACTTAACTTAGTGAAACCATATTGTCTCTTTAACATTTTAACACTTAAGACTAAGTGTCCTATAAGTGCCTGGACAATGTTTATCACCTCTTTTAATCATGAGATTAACATTAGCCAATTTCTTATCTTCTAATACTCTTATACTACAAATTCGAGGGCTTCTATAACGCTAAGTATCAGGGTTCGATACCTGCGGTGGACACAACACAGAAAGTCTAAGGTATAGCTTTGCACTTAACAAACAAACAAATGTACCTTTATTGCCCTTCAGCCTGAAATTAAAGACAAAAATAGAGGACATCCTTATGGGTCACCGGTTTGTATATTTAACAAACTGAGTAATATTACACACGTTGTTAAAATTAAAGTAATTCACGAGCCCTTTAAAACGTGTTTAGCTCTCATGAAGCATGAGCAATAACACTTGTTTTTAAGACTTACTTGTGCGCTTTGAGCGTCGTTTCTTTATTGTGAGCGTGTGCGCGCGATTTTCATTTTAGAAACCGTAATGTTCTCTGACCGTCGTTTGCTCAGTAATCAATCGTGTTAAACGTACATTTGAAAAGTAACATTGTGAAGTGACGACTTCCAACCGTTCGAGATGATTAAATGTAAGCAAATATATCTTGGTTTTCAAGTTCTAATGACGGTCAATTATGGGGGGATTTATTGTTGGCTTTCGTTAACCAACTTTAAGTGGTTTAATATATAACTGTAAAAAAAGTTATTTTTTCTCTGTGTCCCCAAACCTAAGCAATATACCACCATTACGTTTACTAACTTTTAGAAATTGTCTCTTAAATCCAATATACTTCCGTTCTTCCATGATTTTGAAATGATTTAATATAATAGTTTTTCTACGTTGGTTTATCAAAGGTTCATAATGGGCCGAGTCAGCAACACAACGTTCATTTTTCGTGTTTGAATAATTTAAACTAATTCAAAAACATTGAAAAAAACTTTTGTGTTGTTTTATTTTTGGTTCAAAAAAAAAAAGAAGTTATTCGACAAGCTATTAGACGGCCTGTTTCTTTCAGAATGTTCATGCAAAGCCAGAGATAATTTTGAGCTGATAGGACTAGAAAACAATTAGTTACCAACACCCACCACGTCGACTTTTGTCCGACACCTCCCAATCCAAACATGCTAAAGCCACACCCGGACTCCATTAAGATAACAGACAGTTACTGATGAATTCATAATTTAGAACGGCTACCATGGCTAATCGGTCATTATCTTGTTAGTAAAATAAAAAAGAGAGAGAAAGAAAGATAAACAATGCGTAGGCATGCCCAGGAAGTAGTGTAGACAAGCCTTTGAAGTTTTCTGGGCACGCTTGTAGCTCAGAGAGCAGTACTTTGGTCCAGTTGACAAGAAATGGTATAATTTACGATATGAGACTAATTATAACATCTCCTCGTTTTGTTTTACGTTATATGCAAGTTAGTAGTAGAAATATATATTATGACTTTGCATAGTGACTAAGGACATCGAAAACAAATTTTGAAGCAAGACATATAATCTTGTCGCTTTAATACATGATCCCGAAAAACTATTAAATATTTTAAATTAGCATTATGTTATCCTAAATAATTTTGTTAACACTATCAGTTGGCAAAAAGAAAGTAAAGAAAAAATCACCATTTATTTTTTATTATAATATTTCACTTTTAAACAGCTAAGATTTTCTACAAATTTGCGCATTTTCACTGAGGTGTCTTCATAAGTGAATTAGACATTCCAGTATAATTGTCAGTGGCCCTGAATAAATCATGTACCTCTTCAGGTAATATTGTATTATCAATTCAACATTGTAACAGAACATATTACGTATCATTTTAAGTAATATAGTGTTAA